>NC_089220.1:46633948-46876042 GCF_963924675.1 Phocoena phocoena
CCAAGTTGGGGAAGGAAGAGACCAGATCAACATGTGCTTCAAAAGTAATTTTTAGACAGACAGAGATGTGATAAGATCCAAGTCAAAGAGATCATCTAGAGTGCACCAGTGACTTAGGAAATAGTTTTATTTTGTGCGGTCTTTGGGACAGAACCCATAGAGGAATGATTAGTGAAACCTTGGGAAGGCAGAGAAGGGTTAGTGCAGTGTTAGTGCAGATTTAAGGGTTCGCATCTCTCTGCCTCTTCTCTCTTGAAGGGTTGCACAGCTCCCAATGGCGTCTCTCTCATAGAGGTGTTTCAGTCTCTCTGGGTGCAGACCACTGGGGCTCCTTAGGCCCTCCCCCTTTTCAGCAGTAGGTGGGATTGAGGATGCTCACATGGAAGTATGGGGTTCTTTTATTCTTAACTCAAAAGCCCTGAAGAGGCAATACTTAAGTATACAGATTGATGGAAATCCTAACAAAGTTTTCTCTGAAGGCTTCTTGGTGTTGGCTACAGAGATTGGAGGCTTCCTGTAATGGGGGACATGGTGATGGGTCTTGCTGGAGAATAATACATCTGTAACAGCATTCTTGGAGACAAGCTCAGATGGGAAATAGGAGATGGATAAAGTGGTGTTAAAGCCGCTGCTGAGTCATACATTTAGGTTGACATTTTAGCGATGTTTTAGTGGGTTTGGGGGTTGGAAAAATGTTTGGTATTTGTAAACAATGTTTTTTAATTCTAACATTTTTCAAGTCATTTTTATTGTACTATATATTGGGTCCTGAAAGCATCTATATTATATTTCACTAGCTCAAGTACCTGAAATAACTGTGGTGGGTGAAGCTTGCACACCAAAATCCCCAAGAAGCTATATTTGAGAACTTTTCTCTTTCTAGTTATTACAACTAATTTTCCCATCAAATCCTAGAGGACTGCTTTGAACCACTCCAACATTCTGAAGGCAGAAATGTATTTTAACTCATTCACGCTGGTGCTAATCTCTTCAGTGATTTATAAGGTCTTTAAAGCTTTAATTCTCTGTCAGGAGTCTTCCTTGGTAGTAAGTTGACAGTTTAAATTAGTGTTTAGACATGGCTTTCATAATGTCAGTTTTGTTTTGTCTCAGCAGTGTCTTGGAATTCCTTCCATTGTACCTCAAGTGACTCATGGCAATAAATGACTCTCCTTCTCTTTTGTTCTTAATCAAAGAAGAATGGAACAAACCACATAATGTTTGTAAAAGAGCAACTTTAATTAGTTCTCAGCTGTAGCCAGAGATGCTTGTCTTGTCTCTTTAGCATATAAATGTAGGACATGATGCATTCAGGTGAACAAATACTGGTTTCGTAAAAAAACCTGCTTTTGTTCCCTTCCAAAAAATGAAGGGCAATTGCAACAGCAGCGTTTTAAAGCCTTCTCCTCACACGGGCAAGGGAGAGACTGGCAAGTCATTTCCGAGAGTTGTATTTGGGATGGCATTTTGGAATTGAATGAATAAACCACCGAATGAAAGGAGGTCTCCTGAAAGGGATTTCCCTGCTCAACCCTAGGCCTTTCTGTCCGTTGGGAAAGCGTGCCAAGATACATCCAAGGCTAGGGATGCTTTTCTTGCCAAGCTGCCAAACTACGTCCTCCTGAGCTTTGACTATAAGGGTAAACCCCAGATCCTTGGGGGTCCAAGTTTGTTTACTCTCAATAGCGTTTGGCTTCCTAAGGAAAATGGTGAAAGAAAGTATAAAATTCCATTAAAAAAAAAACAACCCTCAAGTATTCTTGGACATCAAACAACTCTTACAACACAGCCCTTTGATGAGTTCAGTGTAAATGAATCAGAAACATATGGATAGTGTTTATGCTCAAATGCACATGCATTTTAAAATTCTGAGCGAAATTAGTTTAGTGAGCTACGTTTGGGTCATTTCCAGCATCCAAGAATTTGGAAAATCACTTCTCCTGAGTGAAGATGTGGACGGAATGGTTGAGCACCATGTTCAGCAGCCCCTACCGTGTTGTGTATCATAAACACGGTAGCAGAGGGCACGGATCTTGGGACGGCTCCAGGCCAGGAAGGACTGGGGCTACTGATGTGGTGAAAGTTTCTGTATCTTATTACCAGCTGTCAGTACCTGTGCACGAAAGTTCCACACTTGACAAACATGGCCCACCAACTTCCCTGGATTAGCACAGTCACTGGACACTTTTGTAAATCGTGCTTTGTACTTAAGCCATTGGAACCCATGAGCTATGTGGCCCCTCCTTGGGTACAACCAGTGCTTTCCCTTCACTTTGAGGAAAGTGGAAACTGCCAATCATGTTATAGATGTGGGAAATGGTCACATATGTGGTTTCTGGTTATACCAAAGGAATGTATATGAACTGTAAAAAAAAAAAAAAAAGAATCCCCAGTTGGATATAATATGGTCCTAAAGGCCTCAACATTTCTCATTCATAGCAGGACCAAAAAAGTACTGAATATTTGATTTATCTCATTTTAACCCAAATGTGTGTCATTGTTTATTGAGGAAGAAGAAGGAACAAGGGATAGAGGCTACCGTATCTGCATAAATCAGATTTCTTTATTTTGGGGACCTGTCCCATGGGCCAGGTCTGGATCATGGATTACTTCTTCAGTGGTCCTTATACTGATAAGCTGATGGCTCTGAGAGTTAAGGAAACCTCCTCAGTGTCTCTCCTTTTTTTGGCGGGGGGGTAAATAGTGTTTTTAGTCAAGAAATTTTACTTTCATTGTTTTATTTTTATTATTTTTTAACATCTTTATTGGAGTATAATTGCTTTACAATGGGGTGTTAGTTTCTGCTGTATAACAAAGTGAATCAGCTATACGTATACATATATCCCCATATCTCCTCCCTCTTGCGTCTCCCTCCCACCCTCCCTAACCCACCCCTCTAGGTGGTCACAAACCACTGAGCTGATCTCCCTGTGCTATGCGGCTGCTTCCCACAAGCTATCTATTTTGCATTTGGTAGTGTATATATGTCCATGCCACTCTCTGTTTGTCCAGGCTTACCCTTTCCCCTCCCCGTGTCCTCAAGTCCATTCTCTATGTCTGAGTCTTTATTCCTGTCCTGCCCCTAGGTTCTTCATAACCCTTTTTTTATTCTTTTTTAAGATTCCATATATATGTGTTAGCATATGGTGTTTGTTTTTCTCTTTCTGACTTACTTCACTCTGTATGACAGACTCTAGGTCCATCCACCTCACTACAAATAACTCAATTTCGTTTCTTTTTATGGCTAACTAGTATTCCATTATACATATGTGCCACATAATCTTTATCCATTCATCTGTCGATGGACACTTAGGTTGCTTCCATGTCCTGGCTATCGTAAACAGAGCTGCAGTGAACATTGTGGTACATGACTCTTTTTGAATTATGGTTTTCTCAGGGTATATGCCCAGTAGTGGGATTGCTGGGTCATATGGTAGTTCTATTTTTCGTTTTTTAAGGAACCTCCATACTGTTCTCCATAGTGGCTGTATCAATTTACATTCCCACCAACAGTGCAAGAGGGTTCCCTTTTCTCCACACCCTCTCCAGCATTTCTTGTTTGCAGATCTTTTGATGATGGCCATTCTGACCAGTGTGAAGTGATACCTCATTGTAGTTTTGATTTGCATTTCTAAAATGATTAGTGATGTTGAGCATCCTTTCATGTATTTGTTGGCAATCTGTATATCTTCTTTGGAGAAATGTCTATTTAGGACTTCTGCCCATTTTTGGATTGGGTTGTTTATTTTTTTGATACTGAGCTGCATGAACTGCTTGTAAATTTTGGATATTAATCCTTTGTCAGTTACTTTATTTGCAAATATTTTCTCCCATTCTGAGGGTTGTCTTTTCGTCTTCTTTATGGTTTCGTTTGCTGTGCAAAAGCTTTTAAGTTTCATTAGGTGCCATTTGTTTATCTTTGTTTTTATTTCCATTCCTCTAGGAGGTGGGTCAAAAAGGATCTTGCTGTGATTTATGTCATAGAGTGTTCTGCCTATGTATTCCTCTAAGAGTTTGATGATGTCTGGCCTTACATTTAGGTCTTTAATCCATTTTGAGCTTATTTTTGTGTATGGTGTTAGGGAGTGTTCTAATTTCATTCTTTTACATGTAGCTGTCCAGTTTTCCCAGCACCACTCATTGAAGAGACTGTCTTTTCTCCATTGTATATCCTTGCCTCCTTTATCAAAAATAAAGTGACCATATGTGCGTGGGTTTATCTCTGGACTTTCTATCCTATTGCATTGATCTATGTTTCTGATTTTGTGCCAGTATCATACTGTCTTGATTACTGTAGATTTGTAGTACAGTCTGAAGTCAGGGAACCTGATTCCTCCAGCTCCATTTTTCGTTCTCAAGATTGCTTTGGCTATTCGGGGTCTTTTGTGTTTCCATACAAATCGTGAAATTTTTTGTTCTAGTTCTGTGAAAAATGCCATTGGTAGTTTGATAGGGATTGCACTGAATCTGTAGATTGCTTTGGGTAGTATAGTCATTTTCATAATGTTGATTCTTCCAATCCAAGAACATGGTATATCTCTCCATCTCTTTGTATCATCTTTAATTTCTTTCATCAGTGTCTTATAATTTTCTGCATACAGGTCTTTTGTCTCCTTAGCTAGGCTTATTCCTAGGTGTTTCATTCTTTTGGTTGCAGTGGTAAATGGGAGTGTTCCTTAATTTCATTTTCAGGTTTTTCATCATTAGTGTATAGGAATGCAAGAGATTTCTGTGCATTAATTTTGTATCCTCCTACTTTACCAAATTTGTTGATTAGCTCTAGTAGTTTTCTGGTGGCATCTTTCGGATTTTCTATGTATAGTATCATGTCATCTGCAAACAGTGAGTTTTACTTCTTCTTTTCCAATTTGGATTCCTTTTATTTCTTTTTGTTCTCTGATTGCTGTGGCTCAAACTTCCAAAATTATGTTGAAGAATAGTGGTGAGTGTGGCAACCTTGTCTTGTTCCTGATGTTAGAGGAAATGGTTTCAGTTTTCACCACTGAGAACGATGTTAGCTGTGGGTTTGTCATATATGGCCTTTATTATGTTGAGGTAAGTTCCCTCTATGCCTACTTTCTGGAGGGTTTTTATCATAGATGGGTGTTGAATTTTGTCAAAAGCTTTTTCTGCATCTATTGAGATGATCATATGGTTTTTATTCTTCCGTTTGTTAATATGGTATATCACATTGATTTGCGTACATTGAAGAGTACTTGCATTCCTGGAATAAACCCCACCTGATCATGGTGTATGATCCTTTTAATGTGCTGTTGGATTCTGTTTGCTAGTATTTTATTGAGGATTTTTGCATCTGTGTTCATCAGTGATATTGGCCTGTAGTTTTCTTTTTTTGTGGCGTCTTTTCTGGCTTTGGTATCAGGGTGGTGGTGGCCTCGTAGAATGAGTTTGGGAGTATTCTTCCTTCTGCTATATTTTGGAAGAGTTTGAGAAGGACGGGTGTTAAACTCTTCTCTAAATGTTTGATAGAATTCACCTGTAAAGCCGTCTCTCCTGGGCTTTTGTTTGCTGGAATATTTTAAATCACAGTTTGAATTTCAGTGCTTGTGATTGGTGTGTTTATATTTTCTATTTCTTCCTGGTTCAGTCTGGGAAGGTTGTGCTTTTCTAAGAATTTGTCCATTTCTTCCTGGTTGTCTGTTTTATTGTCATATGGTTGCTTGTAGTAATCTCTCATGATCCTTTGTATTTCTGCAGTGTCAGTTGTTACTTCTCTTTTTTCATTTCTAATTCTATTGATTTGAGTCTTCTCCCTTTTTTTCTTGATGAGTCTGGCCAATGGTTTATCAATTTGGTTTATCTTCTCAGAAGACCAGCTTTTAGTTTTTCCTCATTGTCTCTTGATGTCCAATCACAGAGTGGCACCAATAATGTCCTTTCATTGTAATCAGTTTGCTAAAAATGCTAACTATTTAATACTGTGTAGTAAGATGCTGAGGGTAATGCAAAAATGTAAAAAGCACAACACCTTTGCCCTCAACGAACCTCAAATTGAATTGAGGTTACAAAATACACTAAACGAAGTAATAGCACTAGTGCCGTCACAATGAAATGCTATATCATTGCTAAACTAGTGACATGAACCATTGTTTTATTTATTTATTATTATTATTTTTTAAATTAATTAATTAATTTATTTGTTTGTTTATTTATGGCTGTGTTGGGTCCTCGTTTCTGTGCGAGGGCTTTCTCCAGTTGTGGCAAGCGGGGGCCACTCTTCATCACGGTGCGCGGGCCTCTCACTGTCCCGGCTTCTCTTGTTGCGGAGCACAGGCTCCAGACGCGCAGGCTCAGTAGTTGTGGCGCACGGGCTTAGTTGCTCCGCGGCATGTGGGATCCTCCCAGACCAGGGCTCAAACCCGTGTCCCCTGCATCGGCAGGCAGACTCTCAACCACAGCGCCACCAGGGAAGCCCGAACCATTGTTTTATGAGTTGAGTGATTGAAGGTTGACCTAGACAGTGTGGGATAGTAGAAAGATCCTAAGACAGTTGAACGCTGCTGGAAATGTGACAATGTAGAGAACGTTATATTTGCTGGATCTCTTCTAAGATTACTTATGTGGTTGAAATACCTTGATAAGCCAGCCATTTAGCTTGGGGAGTTGGAAGGAGAGTTAAAAATCCCAGCTCTGGGGCTTCCCTGGTGGCGCAGTGGTTGAGAGTCCGCCTGCCGATGCAGGGGACGCGGGTTCGTGCCCCGGTCTGGGAAGATCCCACATGCCGCGGAGCGGCTGGGCCCGTGAGCCATGGCCGCTGAGCCTGCGCTTCCGGAGCCTGTGCTCCGCAACGGGAGAGGCCACAACAGTGAGAGGCCCGCGTACCGCAAAAAAAAAAAAAAAAAAAAAAAAAATCCCAGCTCTGCCATGAACTAATTTGTGACTCTGTCCAAATTAATTGTTCTTTGCTGACATCATTCATGGCTACGAGGGTATTAATATTAAGATAGGTATCAATATCTATCTCTCTATCCATTCAATAGCTCTTTGAGTGAGTGTGACATGCCAGGCAGTATAAAAAGAAGTGAGCTATCAACACATGCAAAGCATGGTGCCATACCTGGCGTGTAATGGGTTTGGTGGAGACAGTGGGGTTGTGCAGGTTTTAAATTGGGGGAGAAAAGGGAAGTTGATGTTAAACTATTGATATATAATGTTTACTTTGTTTCATGGAATTATTTGCATAGTTATAGACTAAAAATGTTTTAAAACTAAATGTTGGACTAAATATCTTTCTCTCCCATCATACACTGTAAATCCTAACGTTGCTTTCTTTTATCTCTCCCTCTTCTCTCTTTCGTCTCAGACCTTTGTCTGGAATGGGAGAAATAGGTGGTGCTGCTCGATACAATAGCTTTGTTTTCATTCATAAGCTTTGCTCTTCTCCTCTCAAAACACACTTGGTGTAAGTGTAGCTTTATAGGATGGCTGCTTACTGCTCTGTGTGCTGCTATACTCTTGACTCAGTGTATGACCTCGGGGGTGTATGTCTCTCCATGTGTCAAGGTCTCCACCTGTAAAGTAGGCTAATAATACGGACTAGTACATAAAGTCCTCAGAGAGCTTCACAAAAGACACACAGTCATGTTATTACATGCGCATGAAGCCTATTGTTCATAGTCCTATTGCCCTATAGATATTTATGGAATTTTCTTCTCGCAGTCACCTTTTGTACTTTATCAGTTTGATATTTGTGAGACATCTGCCCTGTGTTATGGAAGGGATTGGGTGCAGGAGGGGAGCGTGGGGAATGTGGGAGGGGTAAGGAAGTCCCGGGCCCTCTGAGGACACATTATCTCTAATATGGTAAAAAGAAAAAAGGTCTAACATCCTGTGGGGCCCAAAACGACCTAAGCACACCCGTCAGACCAAACATTTGAATGGTTAGAAAGAGACTACAGATCAATCGTTTTTATTTTGACCTGTTTAGAGCAGATCAAATAGCTTGCCATAAGTGTATGCCAGATTTCTGTGAGAATCAAGGACCTAGTAGCTATTTTGCAGTGCCTTCATGCCAGGGAGCCAGAATCTGAAGAGCTCAAGATATTTAAGTTCTAGAGACGTGGAAGAATTCTGTATAATGGGAAAAGAACTGAAATGAGAGAAGATAGAACAGAACCCTGTTATGACGTTGCCCATCACAGAATCAGATATGACACACCCTCAGAGAGAAAATGTTCCTCAAATTAAAGGCCTGACAAAATATAGATGTTAGTGGTGGCTCCACACCCATCCTACTCTGTCCTCCATGTAGCAAGCGTGCCTGACATTCCTGCAACCCCAGATGCAACACTGAACAGGGATGCCAGTCTTCTTTGTCTTCCTTTCTCTTGTACTTAGCTGCTCCTCTAAGTAACTTGGGGAAGATATTTGAAGAATATCACTTTGAAGGATGCCAAATTATCAGCCAGGTGCAACCTGGCAGGATTCGTTGTTCTGCAGTTGGAGACCCTCAGCACCGTGGGAACAAGAGTGTGAGGGAAGGAGGTGACCGTTCCTTCCCCGTCCACCTGATGGAGATCCTCGAGGGTGGAGCTGGGTTCCATTCCTCCCATGAATCCCCAGCTTCTGGCACCATTAAGGTGCTTAATAAATGGGAATCAAGTGAGTGCAAGCTTGACTCACAGAGCAGGCATAAAACCAGGACAAATAAAAGAGAAGGTGTAGCAAGTCAGCATGCACCACAAATGAGAGGATCTGGGCTTCAAGCAATCGAGACGTCAATCTTTATGAAATATCACAGTCTCATAAAAAAAATGCCATCTTGATTATCGTCTCATGATGTTGCTGTCCCTTATCAGGAGGAAATATGAGGAGAGAAGGGCCATGTCAGTGAAAAAAAGAAATTGTTTGATTTAATTTTATTTTTAATGCCATATTGATCGATTGATTGATAGATATCTCCATTCCCAGAGAGTACCAAAGCAATATGACGTGATGGAAAAACCACTGCACTGGGCTCTGGGCACAAGCCTACACAGGCGTCACTGGGTCTCTCTGGGGCTCTGCCCCCTCTTTTGTAAAACAAGAGGTAGGATGAGTTCCATTTGTCAAATTCTTTGTTTCCACCTAAGTTTGGTTAAAATTTAATAATTTGTCCCATCGTAATTTTTATAATTATCATTAACATATAGAGGGCGGCTATCACACTTGAAGCATCTTCTGCTTTTTAAATCTCAGATGCGTTTTTTCCACATGCACAGGGGCTATAATGATACAAATAGGAGCAGCAAGTTTAAAGTAAAGGATCATTATCAACATCTGCATTTCTAATTTATACTCTTCTCTGATAAGATTGTCACACATTAAACATTAAATTATGTTTCCACATTTAAGCCAGAGAAAAAACCTATTTTTCAATAGAATCTTATGAACATATTCAAGCATACTGAAGAGTAGAGGGCTTCCCTGGTGGTGCAGTGGTTGAGAGTCCGCCTGCCGATGCAGGGGACGCGGGTTCGTGCCCCGGTCCGGGAGGATCCCACATGCCGCGGAGCGGCTGGGCCCTGTGAGCCATGGCCGCTGAGCCTGCGCGTCCGGAGCCTGTGCTCCGCAACGGGAGAGGCCACGGCAGTGAGAGGCCCGCCGTACCGCCAAAAAAAAAAAAAAGAGTAGAAAGAATTCAGATTTTGTTTCTGAATAACTGGTTGTCTAGCATCTTAAAGAATGAGACTGAAATACTAAGGGCACAATTAATTTTTATCTCGGCTTTAAAAGTATATCTAGCTGAGGGGGGCTCCTTCAAGATGGCAGTGGAGTAAGCCATGGAGATCACCTACCTCCCCACAAATACATCAAACCTACATCTACATGTGGAACAACTCCTACAGCACACCTACTGAACGCTGGCAGAAGACCTCAGACTTCTCAAAAGGCAAGAAACTCCCCACGTACCTGGGTAGGGCAAAAGAAAAAAGAAACAGCAGAGACAAAAGAATAGGGACGGAACCTGCACTAGTGGGAGGGAGCTGTGAAGGACGAAAAGTTTCCACACACTAGGAAGCCCCTTCACGGGCGGAGACTGCGGGAGGCAGGGGGTAAGCTTTGGAGCCACAGAGGAAAGTGAAGCAACAGGGGTGCGGAGGGCAAAGTGGAGAGATTTCCGCACAGAGGATCGGTGCCGACCAGCACTCACCAGCCTGAGAGGCTTGTCTGCTCACCCGCCGAGGTGGGCGGGGGCTGGAAGCTGAGGCTCAGGCTTCAGAGGTCAGATCCCAGGGAGAGGAGTGGGGTTGGCTGTGTGAACACAGCCTGAAGGGGCTACTGCGCCACAGCTAGCCACGAGGAAGTCCGGGAAAAAGTCTGGACCTGCCTAAGAGGCAAGAGACCATTGTTTCGGGGTGCACAAGGAGAGGGGATTCAGAGCACTGCTTAAACGAGCTCCAGAGACGGGCATGAGACACTAAGGCTGATGCTGCAGCCACCAAAAAGCCTGTGTGCGAGCACAGGTCACTATCCACACCTCCCCTCTCGGGAGCCTGTGCAGCCGGCCACTGCCAGGGTCCCTTGATGCAGGGACAACTTCCCCAGGAGAACACACGGAGCACCTCAGGCTGCTGCAACGTCATGCCGGCCTCTGGTGCCGCAGGCTCGCCCCACATCCGTACTCCACCCTCCCTTTGGCCTGAGTGAGCCAGAGCCCCCTAATCAGCGGCTCCTTTAACCCTGTCCTGTTTGAGTGAAGAGCAGACACCCTCAGGCAACCTACACGCAGAGGCGAGGCCAAATCCAAAGCTGAGCCCTGGGAGCTGTGAGAACAAAGAAGAAGAAAGGGAAATCTTCCCCAGCAGCCTCAGAAGCAGCGGATTAAAGCTCCACAATCAACTTGATGTACCCTGCATCTGTGGAATACATGAATAGACAACGAATCATCCCAAATTAAGGAGGTGGACTTTGGGAACAACTGTAGACTTGGGATTTACTTTCTGCATCTAATTTGTTTCTGGTTTTAGGTTTATCTTAGTTTAGTATTTAGAGCTTATTATCACTGGTAGATTTATTTAGTGATTTGGTTGCTCTCTTTCTTTTTTTATTTTATTTATATATATTTATTTTTATTCTTTTTGTGCCTTTTTCTCTCTTTGTGAGTGTGTATGTGTATGCTTCCTTGTGTGATTTTGTCTTTATAGCTTTGATTTTGCCATTTGTCCTAGGGTTCTGTCTGCTTTGTTGTTTTTTTGTTTTTGCTTTTTTATTTAGTATAATTTTTAGCACTTGTTATCATTGGTGGATTTGTTTTTTGGTTTCGTTGCTCTCTCCTTTCTTTCTCTCTTTTCTTTATTTTTTCATTTTTAATAATTTTTTTCTATTTTAATAACTTTATTTTATTTTATTCTTTCTCCCTCCCTCCCTCTCTCCCTCCCTCCCTCCCTCTCTCCGTCTCTCTCTTTCTCTCTCTCTCTCTCTCCCTCCCTTTTCTTCTGAGCTGTGTGGCTGACAGGGTCTTGGTGCTGCAGCCAGGTCTGAGGTGGGAGAGCTGAGTTCAGGACATTGGTCCACCAGAGACCTTCCAGCCCCACATAATATCAAATGGTGAAAGTTATCCCAGAGAGCTACATCTCAATGCTAAGGCCCACCACCACTCAATGACCAGCAAACTACAGTGCTGGACACCCTATGCCAAACAACTAGCAAGAAAGGAACACAAACCCACCCATTAGCAGAGAGGCTGCCTAAAATCATAATAAGTTCACAGACACCCCAAAACACACCACTGGACGTGGCCCTGCCCACCAGAAAGAAAAGATCCAGCCTCATCCACCAGAACACAGGCACCATTCCCCTCCCACAGGAAGCCTACACAACCCACTGAACGAAACTTAGCCACTGGGGGCAGACACCAAAAACACCAGGAACTATGAACCTGAAGCGTGCGAAATGGAGACCCCAAACACAGTAAGTTAAGTAAAATGAGAAGACAGAGAAATACGCAGCAGATGAAGGAGCAACGTAAAAACCCAGCAGACCTAACAAATGAAGAGGAAATAGGCAGTCTACCTGAAAAAGAATTCAGAATAATGATAGTAAAGATGATCCAAAATGTTGGAAATTTAATGGAGAAACTATAAGAAACATTTAACAAGGACCTAGAAGAACTAAAGATGAAACAAGCAATGATGAACAACACAATAAATGAAATTAAAAATACTCTAGATGGGATCAATAGCAGAATAACAGAGGCAGAAGAACGGATAAGTGACCTGGAAGATAAACTAGTGGAAATAACTACTGCAGAGCAGAATAAAGAAAAAAGAATGAAAAGACCTGAATACCATCTTAGAGACCTCTGGGACAACATTAAACACAACAGCATTCGAATTATCGGGGTCCCAGAAGAAGAAGAGAAAAAAAAAGGGACTGAGAAAATATTTGAAGAGATTATAGTTGAAAACTTCCCAAATATGGGTAAGGAAGTAGACAGTCAAGTCCAGGAAGCGCAGAGAGTCCCATACAGGATAAATCCAAGGAGAAACATGCCAAGACACATATTAATCAAACTATCAAAAATTAAAATTCAAAGAAAAAATATTAAAAGCAGCAAGGGAAAAGCAACAAATAACCTAGAAGGGAATCCCCATAAGGTTAACACCTGATCTTTCAGCAGAAGCTCTGCAAACGAGAAGGGAGTGGCAGGATATATTTAAAGTGATGAAAGGGAGGGGCTTCCCTGGTGATGCAGTGTTGAGAATCCGCCTGCTGATGCAGGGAACACGGGTTCGTGCCCCGGTCCGGGAAGATCCCACATGCCACGGAGCGGCTGGGCCCATGAGCCATGGCCACTGAGCCTGCACGTCTGGAGCCTGTGCTCCGCAACGGTAGAGGCCACAACAGTGAGAGGCCCGCGTACCGCAAAAAAAAAAAAAAAAACTACAATGAAGTATCACCTCACACCGGTCAGAATGGCCATCGTCAAAAAATCTACAAACAATAAATGCTGGAGAGGGTGTGGAGGAAAGGGAACCCTCTTGCACTGTTGGTGGGAATGTAAATTGATACAGCCACTATGGAGAACAGTATGGAGGTTCCTTAAGAACTAAAAATAGAGCTACCACACGACCCAGCAAACCCACTACTGGGCATATGCCCTGAGAAAACCAATTCAAGAGTCATGTACCATAGTGTTCATTGCAGCACTGTTTACAGTAGCCAGGACATGGAAGCAACTAAGTGTCCCTTGACAAATGAATGGATAAAGAATGTGTGGTACATATATACGGTGGAATATTAGCCATAAAAAGAAATGAAATTGAGTTATTTGTAGTACGTGGATGGACCTAGAGACTGTCATACAGAGTGAGTAAGTCAGAAAGAGAAAAACAAATACCATATGCTAACACATATATATGGAATCCAAAATAAAAAAGGTTCTGAAGAACCTAGGCATGGGACAGGAATAAAGACGCAGACATAGAGAATGGACTTGAAGACATGGGGAGGGGGAAGGGTAAGCTGGGATGAAGTGAGAGAGTGGCATGGACATATATACACTACCAATTGTAAAAAAGATAGCTAGTGGGAAGCAGCCGCAGAGCACAGGGAGATCAGCTCGGTGCTTTGTGTGGGATTGGTGGGATGGGGAGGGGGGGAGGGAAACGCAAGAGGGAGGAGATATGAGGATGTATGTATATGTATAGCTGATTTACTTTGTTATACTGAAGAAACTAACACACCATTTTAAAGCAGTTACACTCCAATAAAGATGTTTAAAAAAAAAAGAGTGTATCAAGCTGTGAGCTAACTTAGCTAGTAAGGTTCAAAATGGTTCAATAAAATGTATGCTACATCTCAGTACATGAACTTGTATTGTGGTCACTTGTGGACAATAAACCAGTGTTCCCCATGGATCTCCCTGAACCTATCTTTCTTGAGCTTCCATGGAGGAATTGGTAGAATGTTGGCAATTATGTTGACGTAAAGCTATAACAGGTTTATATGTTTCCAGTGAATAAACAAAGATTAGGAGAATATTTCTAAAATGGGTGGATTTTTTTTCCTGTGTGTCATAGGTTAAAGTATAAGATTGTATAGCACAGTGGTTGTAAAATTTTATTGTTAGTTTCAGAATCCTTTCTTTAATTAAATATTTAGGGCCTAATTTTGGGAAAAGATTTAAATACGGTTGAGGGGGAAGACTGTAGGGCCCGCTGTGAAATATTTTTGTGTATATTCCTGATCTGGATTTATACCAAGAGTAGTCTCTGAACTTCACTGATCCACATATAGTAGTAAAACTTTCTCCCTCATGCCCTCATATGGACATTATATAT
Organism: Phocoena phocoena; assembly: GCF_963924675.1. Taxonomy (NCBI): domain Eukaryota; kingdom Metazoa; phylum Chordata; class Mammalia; order Artiodactyla; family Phocoenidae; genus Phocoena; species Phocoena phocoena. The sequence continues at coordinate 46,648,234 of NC_089220.1, forward strand.
TAGAAAGAAGAAAGGAATTGTAATTACTTCTAAAATTAATAGCACAAAAATATTTTCTCTCACAATACTGTATGTTATTAATAATATTCTAGATTCTTTGTTGCTGACAGTGGTACTTCTGAACATTATTTGTTAATGTCTTAAGGAATTTTATATTTTTAGTACAAAGTTCAACTTTAACTAGAGTGACAATGAAGTTGTAATTTCAAATACCATCTTTAATAATTCCAAAGAACTTCTGGAGATATATATATATGTTTTATATATAAGTTCCTTGTTTTCATTTCATAACTGAGGGAGGTGACATGTCAGTTCTTCCAGTCTCTTATTGTTTATACATATTTGCATTATTGAGAATACTTTAATATGAGAATTCATTTTAAGAATATTTTTAATCCTTGTGTCTATTATGTGAATTAGACGGGATAATCTATACATTCACTGAACTGGGCACAGTGATATATCTCAATATACTGAAAACAAACTCACAAGTAAGAGCTATGCCAGGAACCTCTCTGTATTTTGTAATATCTACCTTATCTTCTGTTTATGGCATGTGACTGTCTGACACAGAATGTGGGCACCAGTGTCAATCCATATATTTAAAATGATTGAGAATTTTATAAATAAGATAAACATACAAACAGAAAGTCTAATATGTTCTTTTTGTGCCCCATGGGTCATCCCACTCTGATTCTAGACTTGGCCCTCAAGGCCATTCACCAAAACTGCTTGATGCTCGTGGTAACTAAGTGTGATCTGTGTAAATATCACTTTGATTCCTTTCCCCTACCCCAGATCCTCACATCTCAGGACAGACATTTCAAGACTAACCTAGCATTGGTAAATATCTGACTTCCATACTCACTCTCATCACATCAGATCAGAACGGTGGTGACTGCAAGGCAGTAGTTTGGAGGCCTTCTTAATAGTGCATGATGCCCCTTGATGGACACTGGATCTCACAGAGCAGATACAGTTGACATGAATGAGGATGGGCATGTTGTCAGCATGAGCGAAACAGAGGAGTACACCTCCTGAATGGATGAGATGAAACTGAAGTCTGGGCTTACTGCTGCCATTTTATCAACAATTTCCCAGGTAAATAAAGGAGATGTCTATTTAGAAATTAGAGCTTGTAACTGGGCCAGAGTAACGCCATATGTTTTTTCTTTTCCTTGAAACACATACTTCTTTTCTAACACTTACTCTATGCAAGTTGTAGGTGTTTGACATTAGCCAAAGATGGTGACCCCAGTAAATCTAGCAACTTCTTAGCATTTGGTTTCGTAACCCTTTTTTCTTTAACCTGGGAATGAAAATGGGGTCTTAGCAGTCATAGATAGAATTTCTTTTTTCCCCCCAATACAGTAGGCATGGATGTGATTCCACCACAATACTGTAACATGAGAAATGGTACATTTGATAAATTTTTTCCAGATCGAATTAAATATGTTTATAGCTCCAATCCTGCCAGACTGCAGTGCACAATCTGTCATTGTTGGGGTTCAGGGGAAGTTAGGATTTGTGTGTGGCCCCCAGTATTTGGGAAAGGCCCGCTGATATGCTCATTGCCCAAGCCTGTGTGGTTCCATAAAACGGATGGCTCTGCTGGGTCCCCAGGCAAGTCTTGGAGCCCTGGGCTCTTGGTTCAGCCTTTCTATGAAGACTGAGTGAGGCTCAAGCTCTTGATTTCCTCAGAACTACAACCACCCCTTCATCCTTTCCCAACACAAAATAGAAGTGAAATTCAATAAATTATTCTGCTACAACACTGGTGGTGGGGCCATATTGAGGCACCAGCTAAGGTCCCCCTGACCCTCTCTTCTTACCAAAGGGGCCCCTGGACCTTCTGATGCTGGTACAGCCGCCACCAGCAGGTCTTTGAGCCACTGTGTGTCAGTCAAGAAGCTCACAGTTCCCAAATGTCACAGAGGCTTGCTTCCACCTTCTTTGGCAGCTTCCACATAGCCAGTTCTTGAAGAGGACATTGAAAGACAAATCCGAGTGACATATGCTTTGCTGTTCTTATCGTCCCCAACTTCTCTGACTGCTGAGGCACTGGTACTGGAACAAACTCATGTGGTTGACCCTTTCTCCCCTTAGAAAGAGTTCTTTCCCAGGGTCCTCCAGGGTTCCTCACACAATCCAGGCCCCACTGGGCTAGCCCTTAGTGGGCCAGGGTCTTGTGTACTTGTTTGCATTCCTGGGAGAGATACTGATCCATGCACCTTTAACAGCCATAAATAATTACTATACTGTTCTTATGTTGGCTGGTATAGTCTCAGCATTTTCAGATATCTTAGTCTTGTCTCAGATATGTTGGTTTTGTTAGAATCTGACAAAGAAATGGTACAATGGCAAAAATTTTTTTATAACTCTCATTTTAATTATTCCCAGACCCTTTTTTGTACAACTGGCTGGCTGGCTGACTGCTTCAATGTAAATGTCCAGAAGGGTGGGACCGTTTATAACCATAGAAACAAATACAGGACTTTTACCCTAAGCTATGCTGGATGGATAAACAAACACTGGGACTAGACAGCTGACACCATCCTACAGCCTTTGTAACTGTGCTTCTGTAGAGCCCCCCAGACAGAGTTCCAACATCCTCATCCAGCTAGCAGATTGGCTCCTTTGTTAGGCCATCACATTATCTGGAATTTTTTGAACATTTTATAGACCGTATTAAATAGATGGGCTAATGTCAAAATCAATTATTTTTATAACAGTCTTGAGAAGTGAAACATTATTTATTATAGTAACTATGAAACAGATGTTGTATGTACTAATTCAGTAAAAAAATCCATTGAAACAGCCATTTTATGATTTTCCCAGGAACGCTAGGTTAAATTTGATGTGTCTGGTTCCAAACAAAAATTCACACAAAGCATGTCAGAGTAAGTTTAGCAAATATTTAGCAAATATGAAAGATGTAGATCCAAAAGAGAAATGGGAAAATAAAACATCAGGTTGGGGGAAGAATCTCTTCTCCTTTCTCAGCAGATTGCCAGGAAAGACAAAGAAGGCGTGGGCGGCGCCTTGTGGGGCAGTGCGGGAACCAGCAACCTGTCCCGTGAGGCGCCCGGGAGGAGGCAGAGCGCATGTGCCTGCGGAGATGGGCAGGAACCCAGGGTTGGAGGAAGAACAATGCCGGCTAAGGGAGATTGTCAGCGTGGCTTTTGACATAAGGGGTGAAGTAATGGATTAGGTATGAAAGCTAGTCATTTCTTTTCAACATCTGTCACTTTGCTGCCTTCTCTTTTCTTAAATTGTCTTCACTTTGCCATTAGCTTCAGCAAGGAGGATCTTCAGGGTTGAGGCTTGATTTTGCATTTAAAAAATCATCATAATCTCGTTGAGATTTAAGAAACCTCGCTTTGTTTCCACCTGAGTGGAAGAAAGAGAATAGAAGTATGTTCCAAATGGAATATGCCAATATTTTAAGCAAAGGCTACCAAAAAAAATTTATGGAAAAGTGGACATATAGCTAAAAGTTTCTAAAGTCTTCTTTTTCTGCTATTGCACCTGCAACTTCCTTGTTTCATTACAGCTGATTTCATCCTGTTTTACAAAAATATTCTTCTGAAAAGTGGTATATGTATATAGACGTATGTAATAAGGAGGAATCTATAAAAGATTACAAATTCACAATTATATTTAACCATTTATTTAGAGCTTATCTTTGATGATGTATTTGCAATATTTTATATCTCTGATCTCTGACCAACTTGAATTAAATAAACTTCTAATTGGAGATTAATATTTTCTGGTTTGGATTACCTAATAATTATTTTCTTTGTTTCAGTGGTCTGAAGTATATCAGAACTATGTTTGTTACTAGTAGCAACATTTTTATAGAACTGTAATGAAAACATTGTAAAATATATATATTTAATATTCAATAATACAAACTGCTTTGGGATAAATAAAGTCACGATGCCAAAATTCAATTGTTGTCTGACAGGCAGCTATAAAAATAATGGCTTGAATACTGGCATTAGCTAGTGCTCTAAAGTCTAAATCTGGTGTGTAAAAATCAGTGTGGAGTCAACATACAATTTTTTAAAGTGCTGATATTTTGAAACTAACATTGCCAAATTTGGGGGAATGTCTGCAAGTTTAGGAAACCCATCTCTTTATCTATCTTTAGAAATCACTGTTCATACAGATGAGAAAATAATAAGGTGACTCACTAGGCTGCAAAGCTAGAGAAATTCCATTTTGTAAAGAAATTCTGCTATAAATAATAATATTAAGGCACCTAACCTTTAATGATGCCTGTGTTTTCTCTTGTAGTTTAGCAATACGATGTTCTTATTAATTAAATCCCTAGTTAGAATATTGACTTGCCATGTATGCTACATACCTTACCAGTTTGTACTCCCCAACTTTTTTTAAAAAAAAAGTTCAACAAGTATTTATTGAGCTCCTCTTCTCTAGGCATTGTATAAATAGATAGACTATAACCAACAACACCCTGGCCTTTCCTTACGGAGCTTCCCTAGGTTATCAGTTTCAAAGATTTTGAACACCACAAATATTTTCAATAGAAAAATCATACTGAATCAATTTAGTCTTTGAAGATTCAGAAGATACTTCCAGATCTTTCAGTCACCAAGGTCATGTTATGAGCACCATTTATCATGGTACAATCAAAGCCCTGACATTCTAGTTAATAGCTTCGATTTGGTCGTCTGCAGCTAAAAGTGTATTACTTGTTGCACACAGCGTTTTATAGCTGAGAATATCAGAGCACAATGAACACTTGAAAACAATGACTTTCACGAGCTGTTTAGGGAAAAGGAAAGCTATCCTTCTTCTAGTATAAATGGGAAACAGTGTCTTTTACCATTCATTCAGTAGAATTTATTGCATGCTTATGGTACAAAGCTAGATACCCACTTTGTTAAGTGACCCTTTGTCTCCACAGAAGCCAACATAGTCGTGTGTCTTATATCAGGATATTCTCTCCCTTATATTAGAGAAGCTACTCCAAGAATAACAAGTTACTATTGATTGAGCACCTGTGTTGTCCAGGCATTATCCTAGCATCTTACAAAAATTATCCCTGATTCTTACAATACAACAGCATTGCAAAGTGGATTTTATTATTCCTCTTGACAGAAATAAGTTCAGAGAAGTTATGCCAAGCTTCCTTTAAGTCTCTGTAGTATTAAGTGACAGAGTCAGAATTTGAACCCAGGCTGGTTTGGTTCTAAAATCATTTTTTCAATTTTCCAATTTTTAAAAAATGAGTATATTGTCTCATTTAGATTTGGCTCTACCTTCAAGAAGTGCCGTTTTTCTAACAAGGCTGTAATGCCAAGAAGTAACATCGAATGTGTAGGGCTCAGAGGACTAAAGATTTCCCTCCAAAGACCTCATGGATATGGGAAATGACTCTGCTCAAGAAAGGAAATCTGACAAGGATCTTAGAAGGGAAATGAGATGATATCACTGGTAGACAGTGAATTCCTTCCCCATGGCAACATGAGTGTGCCAGAGGAGAGTTAGGCAGGAGAGTAACTGCTTCATGATCCTGTAGCTTCTCCAAAGTCAGAACTTGAAAATAGGGCAGCCTGAGGGGCCAGAGGTGAGACCAGAACTGACACAGAGTAAAGGCTGTGGTTAAACTGAGGAGGAGCTGAAAGAGGAACTCTGACGTTCCGATGCCCGGTAGATGTTTTTGCTGATTGACACTAAATGGTTTCCTCAGGAGCATGGGAATTTTTTTTTATTACCATGTTTAAATGTTAAAGGATAAAGGAAAAAATTCATATAGCATTTTGGGTTAATTGAACTTTTAGTACGAGTTTATAGAAAGGATGCTTGCCCCATTTCTTGATAGTCCCAGGAGTACTAGGAAAGAAACAGGAGGAACAAGCCACCTAGCAGTCTCCTGTGAGCCACACTTACCACACGTTACTCAAAAGTATTTACTACTGATTACTAATTTACTACACATCGCTAATAAGTGTTTACTAAATATGAATTGACCATACATTATTAATACGTATTTTCTAATTACTAATTTACTGCACTTTACTAATTAGATTTATTTACATCTGAGATGTCGTCTGAGGCCTATTGCTCCTTGGAGATTTTGGTAAACTTGGTTTAAAATGCTCATTTCAAGGCTTATGAGAATCCAGAGCATCACTACCTTGAATGCTGGGTACTATCTATAAATCCTTGAATAAAGATTTTTTTTTTTCAAGATCTTCTCTGTTTCCACACCTGAATCTGTGTTGTGTATAATCTTGTGCAGAGAATTAAAACTTGCCCAGTTTTTTAGACTTGACTAAAATTGAAGAAGACTACCTTCAGCAATATCTTTGTGGTAACTAAATATGTAGCAAGTGGGTCTATAACAACATATATCTAAAGTTACAAAAATAAACCAGGGGCTAAAAGCGATGGAGTTCGTAAGGTACATATGTGAGGTAGTGATAAATGTGAACAGAATTTTAGCATAGCCATGGGATAGAAGGAGGAGAAATTATAAATCTCGATTCAGAGTCTTAGCTGGATAGTTTGTATGCCAGTATATATGACTGGCAATGCAGACCCCCCTATATAAATGTAGGGAAATTCAGGAAAAATCTTGGGGAAGGGCAATATATCTCAGAGATAAGTATATACCAAGGAAGCAGAAAAAGCTTACAGTGGGCTTCCCTGGTGGCGCAGTGACTGAGAGTCCGCCTGCCGATGCGGGGGATGCGGGTTCATGCCCCGGTCTGGGAAGATCCCACATGCCGCGGAGTGGCTGGGCCCGTGAGCCATGGCCACTGAGCCTGCGCGTCCAGAGCTCCGCAACGGGAGAGGCTGCAACAGTGAGAGGCCCATGTACTGCAAAAAAAAAAAAAAAAAAAATTTAACCCATAGGTATATTTAATTGCTAGTCTTTTCATTTCTATATATTTGGAGACAGTTAACCAAATAGTGTTTACTGAGCAGCTACAGGTTAAAATTTGTGTTGAATGGTTGTTGACCACAGACTTTGCTAGGTAACTGTTGTGACATCTTTCTCTCAGGCGAGATATTGACAACACCTGTGGCAAATTTGGGGTCATAACTCAGCCTTCCTCTGCCGCGTACCACAAAAAAAAAAGAAAAATAGAAAAGGCCTACAGTTAGAAAATATCTTTATTAATCTGCTCCCAAGAAACTTGAGAAGGCAAGATAGGAAATAAAGAGGGAAATACCCAAGATAGGATATAATTCATAACTACGTTGTATGGGATCACACATAATTCAATACATGCTTTAGAATCCATTGGAGGTTATTTTGTGGTATAACAGATGAGGACCCAATAAGCAGATACTTCTTCAGAGATTATATTGGAAGGCAGAAAGGACAGCAACCTCTTTGAAAATAACCAGAATTAATCAATTTCAGGATTCTGACCAAAGGAAGGTTAAAAGTCAGTAAATCAATGAGGTCATAGTTCATTTCATATATTTGTCATCATTTCCTTGCTGTTCTTTCACTGTTTTAATTGATGTGCAGAATTCCTATTCAAGGCATTTATTGAAGACACTTGCTTTTCCAATTACATAGGAAAATAAACAACATTGTGGATGGTTTGAAGTCCTGAAATGGGAAGAGAGGCTGAGAATTTTCTAATTTTGAGAGTCAACTTCATTTATTATATATTTTAAAAAATTTAAATACAGTAAAGTTAACAAATCTCAAGTGACAACTTAATAAATCTGTACATATATCCTTCAAGCCGATGAACTTCACTCGTTGTAGTGCATATCTATTGGAAATACATTAATTCCATCTTTTGCTTCTAATTTCCCTTCGTTTTTGAAAGATAAAATTTTCTCCAGGTATTGAATTGTAGGTTAGTAGCTTTTTACCTTCGGCTCTTTAAATAGATCATTCCATTGTTCTCTACATCCATGGCTTTTGCTGAAAAGTCATCTTTGATTCTTACTATTGTCCCCCTGAGAGTAAGGTGTCTCCTTTAACCAGGTAATTTTGAGATTTTTTCTTTCTTTTTTGTTTTCTGCAGTTTGATTATCATATGCCTATGTGTGATTTTCTTTGTATTTACCTGGTTGGGGTTCTCTGAGATTCTTAAACCTATGGGTTGATTACTGACTATTAAATCTTCAAATAATGCTTCTGCCTTGTTCTCTTTCTTCTCTCCTTCTGAAATTCAGACTACATATACATTAGATTGTTTTACTGTATCCTACATGTCTCTTACACTCTGTTTCATCGTCTTCTTTCCCTTTTCTCTTTGATTCTCAGTTTGAGTGTTCTCTTGTTGATATTTTCCTGCTGTATCTTGACTGCTCTTAAGTTCATCCACTTAGTTTTTAATTTCAGATACAGGCATACCTCAGAGATATTGCAGGCTCAGTTCCAGACCACCACAATAAAGTGAATATCACATTAAGGCAAGTCACACAGTTTTTTGGTTTCCAAGTGCATATAAAGGTATGTTTACACCATACAGAAGTCTATTAAGTGTGCAATAACATTATGCCTTAAAAAACAATGTACATACCTTAATTAAAAGATAATGCTGGGTTTCCCTGGTGGCGCAGTGGTTGGAAGTCCGCCTGCTGATGCAGGGGACACGGGTTCGTGCCCTGGTCCGGGAAGATCCCACATGCTGCGGAACGGCTGGGCCCGTGAGCCATGGCCACTGAGCCTGCGCGTCCAGAGCCTGTGCTCTGCAATGGGAGAGGCCACAACAGTGAGAGGCCCACGTACCACAAAAAAAAAAAAAAAAAAAAAGATAATGCTATTGGAAAAATTGTGCCAATAGATTTGCTCAATGCAGGGTTGCCACAAACCTTCAAATTGTAAGAAAACAATATCTGTGAAGCACAATAAAGTGAAGTGCAATAAAACAAAGTATGCCTTGTAGAAGATCTGTCTGATTTTATAGATTCTAATTTCCTGCTAAAATTATTAATCCTTTCAACCATTTTGTCAGTCTTCTCCTATATTTAACATATTTATTATAATTCTTTTAGGTCTTGTCTGCTAATTACAACATTTGAATCATCTGTAGCTCTGTTCCTGTTGACTGTGTTGGGTCTTGATCTCTGTTCTTATGGTTCTTCACATGTTCTGTATTTTTGTTTTTAAAATTTTATGCTGGGCTTTGTATATAAACTAATCGTAAAGATTGAAGTTTATATTTTTTCTCTTCAGAAAGGGTTTTCCCTTTCTAGATCCAACCAGAAAGTGAGATTTTAGCTTTAATTAAACTCAATCTACCTCTGGTTCCAAATGTCTCAAGGGAGAAACCTTCCCAATTTTTTTTTTTTTTTTTTTGCGGTACGCAGTCCTCTCACTGTTGTGGCCTCTCCCATTGCAAAGCACAGGCTCCGGACGCGCAGGCTCAGCGGCCATGGCTCACGGGCCCAGCCGCTCCGCAGCATGGGGGATCTTCCCGGACCGGGGCACGAACCCGTGTCCCCTGCATCGGCAGGCAGACTCTCAACCACTGCGCCACCAGGGAAGCCTGAAACCTTCCCAACTTTTGACTGAAAACTTAGCAAGTCTCCATATAATCTTCCCATCCCCAAAGACTAAGAGACTCAATGTGCTCTCTGGCAGTTTTGAGCTGTGTTCTGCAGGCTTCTGGTCCTTGATCTGGCAAATATTTTAAATGTCTTGAGGAGAAGACCAGCCCTGTGTTTGATGAAGTCTCCCTTCTTCATGTACTACTTTGTCTCCCAAATATTGCTAGAAAAACAGGGATTATAGTGTGCCTTTTGGAAGCTTTCTGGCCACCCACACAGACTTGGATTTAGCAAATGAATTCTGGGGGAAAATGGCCACCATAGTTTGGAGCTCCTGAAATTTCCACCTTGTTACAATTGTCCTGCAAGACCACCAAATCCTTGTTGGGTTCTCTTCTCCCCTCAAGCCCAGTCTTCAGTTCTTACCCATAATTTGCAAATACCCCTAGATGAGAAATTGACCAGCAATAGCCTGTGTGCCTCGGAAGGGTTGCTACTCTCTGGTTTAGTTCATTCAGTCCTTTTTATACCACATCTTTCCAATGTCTTAAAAAATATATACATATATATGTAAAAAAATATAAGAAGAATATATTATATAATAAAATAATATATTACATATAATATATATTAAAAGATATTAAAAATTATATATGTAAGATGTATACACACAATCGATTTTTTGAAGTAGTTATGTTCTATAAAGTCACCACAAACATTGAATTAGCAAATTCTGAATTGTTAATCCCTAGGGGAAATAGAGGATTAGGTTACTTAATACAGTTTGTTGGTTCATTAATGTTGAACTTATGGCCAACTTATGCCTGAATGAAGCTTATCTAATACATGTGTTTCCTCCATATTGCACACACAGCCTTCTTGCACTGAGGAACACTGGCCGGCACTTTGGCACTCTACTTGGGGGCCATTTAAATAGCAAAATCACCAACAAAACCCACAAAAATATCAATACAAAAAACATTAAATAGACTATAAAAAGGATGCTTGTTTATAGTATGAGCTGAAACAAGAAGCAGAGTGTTGCCTTATTTAACCTCAGGTGAGAACATGCATGTTGGGTGACTCAAATGTTTTGCCACTCTGTGCATGGGCTTGTCACAAATGACCTCAGAAGCACTGTGAGCTTTGATTTTAGCATTAAAAATAAATTTTAGCGGATAGGCGATCTCTCTAAGAAATCTACAAATAATAAGGAACAACTTATATTTATATAAATATAATGTATATATTTTAATATATAAATATAATATATAATCTTTAAATTATATTTATATATAAATGTATATTTTTATATGTTATACATGTTTTAAAGTAAATTATATGTTCTATATATTTTTTCAAATTACCTGCCTCTTTTAGCTGTTACATTGGGAGTGGCGTTCTGTTGCTTTCTATTCCATCCTACTTAGAAACAAAAGCCCTCAATCACCATTTTAAAATTTTTTTAAAAATTTCATAATAGTCTTATTTTCTGCTAAAAACATCTATTGCTAAAGCTCTTAGGAACTAACCGCAAGATTTAGGTTTGGCCACAGTCAGATAACAGTTTATGATACTTTGAATTATTTCTTCTGATTATGAGCAACACCTCACATGTCCAGTTCTGTTCTGACTCAGTTAAATTTTATCTTTTCACTGGTCCACTTTTAGGAAGGCTGGTGGTGGTGATATCTCCATATCTGTTGGGAGACAGTTATTAAAATGGGTAATGTCAGCGTGAATCTTTCTGTAATTTGTAAGAACATTCCATGGTGGCTGTTGCAGTTTCTTATAAAATGCTGCTCTCTAAACTAGAGTATAAGTTATTCCTGGATGAGAGCACCCCTCCCACTCTGCCGTGGGAGCAGAGTGAATGTCCTCACATCTGGTTTCCTGAAGAGAACAGAGAACAAGCTCCTGGGCAGATGGGAAACATAGGGAAGAAAGAACAATCTGGGCGGATGGAGGATTGTGGAAGGACTTGGGGCAGGTGAGAGTCAAGGAGCCGAAGAAGAACCTATTCAGAGCTTTCTGAATTAGTCTCCATCTCAGCTCTACATCCCTGAATCTGTGTGGGTTTTCAGAGAAGCATGGAAATGGAGGTGAAGCTAGGAGAAAACAGAGACCCTACTGCCAGAGTTGCACTGCCAGGGATCTTGCAGACCTAAGGACAAGGAGAGTTTTCGTTTCTTCCCTGGTGACATTGTGAGTGGTCTTGGGAGAAGGTCCTCCCAGAGTTGGAGGCCTACCAAATTCAGTCACCACACACAAGCTTGAGTACCAATGCTTTCTGAGCCAGTTTCCTATTAATAAATCCGCTTGCTTCAGTCCCCTGTTAAAAGTATGAAAAGTTGGACTGTCCAGTGGGCCCTGTTTTCCCTTTTTCCTATTCAGGATTGCTGAGTAGGAACTCATGCAAGTAAGGCGTTAACTGTACTTCATCCCCCTACCTAAAGTGGCCTACAAGAGCTTTGGCCAGGTAACTCTCTTCTACCTTGAGAAAGGCGTCTGTTGCCCCACTGGAACTTTGCCCAAATTCCTCCCTCTCATGTGTCCTTATAAGGCAGAGCAGACAGGAGAGGAGAATCATTTCAAGGTGATGAAATGGCTATGAGCCCACAGCTAGGGGGAAAAAGATTTTCCCTTAATCAGATGAAAAAACAACAACATTCTATACACACACACACACACACACACACACACACACACGCTTTGTGAGGGCAACGGCATACAGGGCCTCTTAGATGTGCCTCATTCCCTGGAATTTGCAGGCAGGCCTCCCACAGGAAGAGAATAAAAGGCTATAGATAGACCCCAAAGGGTGCTGCTCTTTTGTACTTTGGGGGAGTTGGTAGGATGAAAATTGTACAGTTTCACTTAGAAATGTTGCAGTAGTTCTGAAAACACAGTGAACCCATCATATGATACCTCAGACATTGGGGGTCAAAAAATATTTATTACGCCAAAAGAAATGAAAACAGGGTCAACATAAAAACTTGTGCATGAATGTTCATAACAACATTACTCAAGATATTCAAAGAGTGAAAACAACCTAACGCCCATCAGCTGATGAATGGATAAACAAATGTGGTATATCCATATAATGGAGTATTATTCAACCATAAAAAGGAATGGACTACTGATTCATGCTGTACAACATGGATGAACTTTGAAAATGTTATGCTAAGTGAAAGAAGCTAGCCACAAAAGGCCATATATTGTATGATTCCATTTATATGAAATGTCCAGAATAGACATGTCTATAGGTACAGAAAATAGATTAGTAGTTGCCAGGAGCCAGGTAAGGTAGGGGGTGACTGCTAAGGGGGACATCTTTTTGGGGTGATGAAAGTGTTCCAAAACCAAATGAGGTAATGCTTGTACAACTCTGTGAATATACTAAAAAACATTGAATTTTATAATTTTTACTTGGTAAATTGTATGGTATATGCAAAAAAAAATTTTAACAAAAAACAAACAAACAAAAAGAAATACTCCACATGCCCAAGAAGGAATGATGGCAAGTCATGGAATTTGGGAATCTTGAATTTAGAAAAGACCTTAGAAGTCATCTTCTTTGACCTACCATACATCTGAATGCTGCTGAAGAAAATCACAGGCTTGTGATGATACAAGTTTCATCCTCATTTTGGGTCCTTAAGTTGATAATCTATCAATCATTTTACCTTTATTTCACATTACCCACAATTTTGCTAACCCTTTGTGACAGTCTCAATAAAATACCCACACAACCTTCATTCCCCCACTCTGAGCCATTCATCTCTTATGTCATGGAAGGTTATGTTGTCACTAGCCATATTTATCTTACTGATCGCTCCTTACTCTCTCCATATCCCTGTGCATTTCCTCTTATCTCTGTGAGAGAATCCCTTCTGTTGAAGATCAAAGGCCATTCTCTTTCTCGACCTCCCACCTCATCCCGGTCTCCTGCCACTTCCTATCTCCTCACTTTCCCCACCGCCTCATGCTCTAGACATTGAAAGCCATTTGGTTCCCTGATAAGCCATGCTGTTCCTCCCCCCATGCCTTTTGCATACACAAACACCTCCTCTTTATCCTGAATGTCCTCCTTATGGACCGCCACTTATTGAACAACAGAATCCACAAACAAAACTTCTACTTATCCCTCAAATGTGCTCAAGCATCACTTTCTCCATAAAATCTCTGCTTCCATTTTTAGTCTCCTCCGACCTCTACCATAGAATCAAGTTTTCTCTCTCTGCTAGTTAGAATGTGGCACATAGTCCTTTGATTGCCTGTATTATACCATATTGTCACTATTGGTTTGCTTACTTGGTGTTCTCTAAGCTGTGTGCTCTTTGAAGGAGGAAGCATTTGCCCTTTCTCTCTATGTCTCTCATCATCTACATGACTGGTGTACAAATATGCTTGTTGAAACAGTCACAGGAATCTTCATTACATCACCCTAATTGATGGGTATTTAGTCCTAACCTGAATGTTTTCAGTTACAGGGCCCTCACTCCTTTGTGAGACAGCCCGTTCCATGCTTGGAACATTGCAATAATTAGGAAAGTCTTCCTTATATTGAGCCCAAATATTCTCCCCTTTGATGTTCGCTCATTAATTCTGGCTCCTCCTTGTAGAACATAGATCAAGCTGTTCCTCTTTAACACAGTAGCTCTATTAAATGTTGCCCATAACTTTCATATACACTTCTCCTCTGGACACACACAGAGTAAAGGCACTTTGTCCTCTTCTGGCTAAATATCCCCACTTGAAGAATCTCCTATGGTCCTGCTTTACCTCTGCAGGAGGCTTTCTAGTTGGTCAGTTTTCTTATCAAAATGCCTCCCAGAACTCTTCCTGGTCCCTGGAAGTAGTCTGAAGAGAGAGAAGAGAGCAGGGCTGGAAGTTCACTGGATCACGACTTTGTTCCTGTCCATGCAACCCAGGTCTTTTTGTGAACCCTGTCACACACTCGCAGTGAACTAAAACTTTCAGGCTTTTGCAGATGATTTGTAACATTGTCCATCTCCCCCATCCAATGCCGATGCTTTTGCTCAAGAATTCACCTGGAGTGCTTATATGGTCAAGTGAGAAAAGTGAAGATACCATTAGAGCCCTGGATTCCTGAGTTAGAGGTTGTAAAGGAACAGCTCAGAGGAGAAGAGGAGAAGACAACTGTGGAGAAGGAGGATGGGAATGGAAATGCTGCTATTTTTGTGACCACTTTATCCATTCACTAAAGCTTCATTCTGTAGTACATTTCTCTGTGGGCAGGGATGATTGCCATGTGACTCGTCACTGTATACCTGCTATCAGGACAGTGCCTGGAACATAATGGTAAGCATTTGTGTGCGAGTGGATGAAATCATGGACTGTTTAATGTATAGGTCACAGGAATACTGAAGGCTGGCAGTATGTAACTCACAATAGGGAAAAAGAGAATCTATTTATAATATGTGGTGTGCTAGGTGTGTGTGAATTCAAAGCAGAAGTGTTTGGTTACAGCAATGACTTTCTTTTTCTTTTTTTTTTATTGAAGTGCAGTTGATCTACAGTGTTGTGTTAGTTTCTGGTGTACAACAAAGTGATTCAGTTATACATATATATACATATTCTTTTCCATATTCTTTTCTATTATGGTTAATTACAGAGTATTGAATATAGTTCCCTGTGCTATACAGTAAGACCTTATTTCTTTATCTATTTTATATATAGTAGTTTGTATCTGCTAATCCCAAATGCCTAATTTCTCCCTCCCCACCTTTCCCCTTTGGTAACCATAAGTTTATTTTCTATGTCTGTGAGTCTATTTCTGTTTTGTAAATAAGTTCACTTTTTTAGATTCCACATATAAGTGATATCATATATTTGGCTTTCTCTGTCTGACTTACTTCACTTAATATGATAATCTCTAGGTTCATCCATGTTGCTGCAAATGGCATTATTTCATTCTTTTTAATGACTGAGTAGTATTGCATTGTATACATATACCACATCTTCTTTATCCATTCATCTGTTGATGGACATTTAGATTGTTTCCAGGTCTTGCTTATTGTAAATAAATGAATATTGGGATGCACGTATCTTTTCAAATTATGGTTTTCTCTGGATATATGCCCAGGAGTGGGATTGCTGGATCATATGGCAACTCTATTTTTAGTTTGTTAAGGAACCTCCATACTGTTCTCCATAGTGGCTGCAACAATTTACATTCCCACCAACAGTGTAGGAGGGTTTCCTTTTCTCCACACCCTCTCCAGCATTTATCGTTTGTAGACTTTTTAATGATGGCCATTCTGACCAGTGAGATGATACCTCTTTGTAGTTTTGATTTGCATTTCTCTAATAATTAGCGATATTGAGCATCTTTTCATGTGCCTATTGACCATCTGTATGTCTTCTTTGGAGAAATGTCTGTTTAGGTCTTCTGCCCATTTTTTATTGTGTTGTTTGTTTTTTTGGTTATTGAGTGGTATGAGTTGTTTGTATGTTTTGGAAATTAAGCCTTTGTCAGTCGCATCATTTACCAATATTTTCTCCTTGTCCAAAAGTTGTCTTTTCATTTTGTTTATGGTTTCCTTTGCCATGCAAAAGCTTATAAGTTTGATTAGGTCCCATTTGTTTATTTTTGCTTTTATTTCTATTGCCTTGGGAGACTGACCTAAGAAAACATTGGTACAATTTATGTCAGAGAATGTTTAGCCTGTGTTCTCTTCTAGGAGTTTTATGGTGTCATGTCTTATATTTAAGTCTTTAAGCCATTTTGGGTTTATTTTTTTGTATGGTGTGAAGGTGTGTTCTAACTTCATTGATTTACATGTGGCTGTCCAGCTTTCCCAACACCACTTGCTGAAGAGACTGTCTTTTCTCCATTGTATATTCTTGCCTCCTGTGTTGAAGATTAATTGACTGCAGGTGTGTGGGTTTATTTCTAGACTCTCTATTCTGCTCCGTTGATCCATATGTCTGTTTTGTGCTAGTACCACGCTGTTTTGATTACTGTAGCTCTGTAGTGTTTTCTGAAGTCTGGGAGGGTTATGCCTCCAGCTTTGTTCTTTTTCCTCAGGATTACTTTGGCAATTTTGGGTCTTTTGTGGTTCCGTATAATTTTTAGGATTCTTTGTTCTACTTCTATGAAAAATGTCATGGGTAATTTGATAGGGATTGCACTAAATCTACAGATTGCTTTGGGTAGTATGGCCACTTTAAAAATATTAATCCTTCCAGTCCAAGAGCATGGGATATCTTTTCATTTTTTGAATCATCTTCAATTTCTTTTATAGTTCTCAACATGTAAGTCTTTCACCTCCTTGGTCAGGTTTGTTCCTAAATGTTTTATTTCTTTTTATGTGATTTTAAAAGGGATTTTTTTTTTTTACTTTCCCTTTCTGATATTTCACTGTTAGTGTAAAGAAATGACACCAATTTCTGTATGTTAATCTTGTATCCTACAGCAGTGATTTTCACATGATGCTCTGAGGACAGATTATCAGGGACTGGGGGAGGTCATGTGAGCTGGATCTCAGGCTCTCATCCCACCATGGACCTAGAACAGCTCTACTTTTATTTGTTTTGTATACTGAGTTTTCACACAAGTTTTCTTTTGAATACATAACTCCTTGGTTAAAAATCATGTTACTAAGTTTTGACATTGAATCAAGAAGAGATTATGATTTAGGTTAAAATCACAGTGTCCATCTCTGCCTCAGCTGACCATGATCTCTGTACAATTCTAGGTAAGGGAATTCAATGCTTTACTGGACTGTCTGCTGTCCAGGTCCTCCTGCTGAGGGAACCACAACTGGGACAAGAGATAGAGCATTTTTATTTTTTTTATTTTTTCTAAGCTGTACTGGGAGACTTCTGGGCAGACACTGGCTAGATGAGATCCTCTTCTAGAAAGACAAAGTCTTATCTCCATAGAAAGTTCTTGCTCCTCAGGCTCAAAAAATACCTGCTCCCATGCAGATATTCCCAGGCTCCTCCCCAACCTTGTTCTGCTTTGCCTACTTTACTGGCTTCCTTGCCTAAATCTTTGTCTTTCTCAAACTCACATCCTCACTACCTCATTAAGAGTGGGAAATCATTTTAAGATGCTGAAATGATTGTAAGCCCATAACTTTAACCAGGTGAAAAAACATGGGGGTAAATAAAATAGGAGAACACATTGACACGCGATGCTTCTGTGAGACTTTGCAGATAAAGTGAATGAAAAAAACACCCTCCCTCCTTCCTCCCCACCATGAAGAGAAGGCACAGGTGCAGCTCTTGAGAGCAGAGCTGAAAGAGCGCCTGTTATATAAATGCCATCTTATTCCATAACTGTCAGAGACTGTTTCTTTCTTTCTTTTTCCACCTGTCCTGGTTAGAGAAGACAGAGAATGAGAGTGGTAGGGCTCTCCTGGTATCTTAATGGATAAGTTAGCCTGAAATCCAGTGCCTCTGTAAGGAGGAGGGAAAAAATGCATCTTCCAGATGTACCAGAACCCCTTTATTTAGGGAAATCCTGAAATTCCTGACTTTCAGACCTCCCCAAAGGATCACAATCTTGAAAAAAGACATTTTTAAAGATACTAATTCATGGTTTGAGTTTTTCTCCATAGCAGCAAATCTGTGACAGGCAGTGTTTTGCTCCAAGTCAGAGTTACATCTACTCAAATGCAAATTTGCTTGAGCCCATCTCAGGCCCAAATGACCCAAACCTACAAAACATGAGTTTCAAATGGCACCAGGGTAAATACTGAATGTTTTCACAGTCTTTGTCCAAAATAAATATTTGAAAAATCCCAGAGGTTTTAGTTTCCTGAAGTAAAGAAAAATCATATTTCCAGCTGTCATTGGAAAATATCACACAAAATCCCACGTTTTTATCTTCCCAAATATTTTTACAATTACTAAATACTTAAAGGACTATTTTCATTTGTTTTTATGTTGGTGAGCTGTTCACACAGAAAGCAATTACATCAGGAGTCCTAAGGTATTAACACAGATCAAATAAAGCTGCAGAAGAGGCTTCCTTACTTTACTCTCCTGGTTTTTGGGTGAAGTAAGAGTCTGATATAATTGCCCATGTGGTCAGTAAACGTGCCAAAGCCCAATCTTTTGTCTTCACTATTGAGAATGTTTTATAAACACATGGTGATCAGCATATGCTGACTTTCAGAAATATTAACTGCAAAATTGGCAGCAAGCTCCAGCATTTGCAAAAATCCATATGTTCATTAAATTATTTTATTTGTGAGTGTGTGTATCTGTATTTCAAAACAATTTCTGTATCTTTTCTTCTCAAGATATTTGGGCTCCTTTAGAATTTTAATTGAAAGTAAGTAAACCAATGTCTTTGCTGAAATTCATGTTCATAAGTCAAGATTTTAGAACATTTCCTGAGGTTTGCAAGAGTGATACTAGTTGAGATTTAAAACTTTTTCATAGGGCTTCCTTGGTGGCACAGTGGTTAAGAACCCACCTACCAGTGCAGGGGACACGGGTTCGAGCCCTGCTCCAGGAAGATCCAACTACTGAGCCTGCCCTTTAGGGCCCGTTAGCCACAACTACTGAGCCTGCGTGCCACAAGTACTGAAGCCCTCACGCCTAGAGCCCGTGCTCCGCAACAGGAGAAGCCACTGCCATGAGAAGCCCGCACAACGAAGAACAGCCCCCGCTGGATGCAACTAAAGAAAGCCCACATGCAGCAAAACGGCCCAACGCAGCCAAAGATAAATAAAAAAATTTATTTTAAAAAAACCTTTTTCATAGATCAGCAGTTTTGCTCAATTTGTAAAACACACAAACACTATAATATATTATTATCTTTCAGTGACTAGAACGGTACATATATTTTAGTAGATATAACCCAGACAATCTTTCAGGATTTGACACTATGAAATCAAAGCACTGGAAAAGACTTGGAGAGGTTATCTATCCCAGTGTTTGCCTTCAGCTCCCTTAGGACCACCCCGGAGAAATACAAATGTATTCTGTTTTTAAAGTTCTCCCCTGTACTCCCAAGTACTCCTCCTTGACAATTTGTTTCACATTTAGTAATCCTTATTGCCAGAGGATGCTAGCTAGCTAGCTAGGGAGACAGGTAGGTAGACAGATGCATAGGGAGATAGGTAGGAGATTGAGAGAGAGATTTTTTTCCAGATTTCTTCACACTGATTAGCTAATTTCAAAAACTCCCTAGCAGAGTGTGGTGCTGCCACTTCTATTTTATGGATGAAGACGCTGAGACCCAGGAGTTAAGTGCCTGCTGCAAGCCTCATTAGAGACATGAGTCACAGTTGGGAGTGAGAACACAGAGCCACAGCCTTCATTCCTGAGCCGTTTCCTCAACTCTGCATTTTTCCTTAATACATCAAAAAGCAAAAACAACCACATTTGAGTGACCAAACAAAGATAAGCGGACTGCGCACGAGCCAATGGCTACTGCGGGAAGACTTCAGCCACCTACAGAGGAGCGTCTGTCTGTGCTTGTGCAGATACCAAGCTTCCATTCTGCTCATGTCTTAATTTCACCAAAGGGAAAACAAAGGGCAATCACTGAGAACGAGGATACACTTCGCATTGCTTTAACTCCAAATATGAACAAGTGAAATTCAGCTACTGCCATAAGGCAACTTATTTGTTGATTTGCAACAAGCAGTGCACTTGAAGCTGGCTGGCTCTGTTACTATTGTTCTCCTATCAGTTCCATTGGACAGCTTTAATTAATACCAGAAACAGCACAGGAAACATCCTTTAATTATTCCTGTTAGGTTTAGAGAAAATGTAGCTTACTAAAAACAAAGTAAACTGCAAGCCTTTGAACTTGAGCGTTATCTTTGTCCTTTGGCTTGCTAGGGTTCTGTGTTATCAGACATGATAATTTGTTTTCAGTGATACCCTTGATGAAATTAATTGAGTTTTAGACTAGCATACATTTCCTCTTGCTGATACTTTCACTCTTGGCAAGGTCTTATCTGGGCAGTTAGTCCTGTTCTCGTCTGGTTCTGACTGCTGTGATTCAATAGCTCCGGGTTGTTGTTGTTTTAAACAAAGATATTTACTTTTGTTATTAATGTAATATTCAGTTCACTTCCCCTTTTTATCTTCCCATAACGCACAGACCAACTCCCTTTTTTTGATAGAGATGACAGTTTTGGACTTCAATGCTGTTTCCAGGCCTTTCCAAGCATATCACCGTCAGAAGGGGGAAAATCCATTTCAGACACCCCTATCTGTACACTTGGCTTGAATTCAATT
Source organism: Phocoena phocoena (assembly GCF_963924675.1). NCBI lineage: Eukaryota > Metazoa > Chordata > Mammalia > Artiodactyla > Phocoenidae > Phocoena > Phocoena phocoena. The sequence goes on from NC_089220.1 coordinate 46,668,961, forward strand.
GATATCTAACTTCAAGGTCCTAAACATTTCTCTTTCTTTCCAACTGCGTTCATTTCTTTTTTCAAGCACCAAAGTAATTTATGCTTATTGGAAAAGAACTTAAGATCTTCCCCATCTGCACCCTGATATCACCCAGTGTCAGATCATGCTGTGCATTGAATATCTTTTGTGAAATTTTTTTGCGCATAAAGGATATTGCCATATATGAAACAGATAGATTAGAAAGATGATAGATCTCATCTATCATCATACTATATTTACTGTATTTATTGTTATGTAATTAGCTTTTTTCATATGTCAATTTGTCTTGGACATCTTCCCACATGTGTGTTTTATTTAATTAGTGCCTTATTGATAGAGATTAAGTTCTTCCCAGTATTTTTGCTGTTATAAAACAATATGAGTTTATTTGGAGCAAGGAGTAGGATGTTAATCCAACTCTAATATTTCAAAATAGTATGTTTTTTGAGTAATCCATTTTTTCCACGACGGTTTGAAAGGGAATCTCTACCATTTAATAAATGATACATATATTTCTCCAGAAAAACTACTGGTTGAACCACCAACGGTTGTTTACTGTTAAGCAACGGTGGTCCCATGGCTTATACATGAGCTACTGTAATTACTATAATAACTGTTGTGGGAATCTGTTATTTTTAGTGCCCAGCACCTTGGAACAATATTTTGACAGTTTGCTATTTCCCACATTCTGAGTCCTGCTTGCCCAAGGCAGAGCTCCTAGATTTTACAGACTCCTTTTCAGATGGGGAACAGACATAGAACCTAGATTTCATCGATCAAAAGCAGCACAAGAGTTGGAGGTAGAAGGGAGGAGCATGAGGCAGAAGCCCCATGACCAGGGGTTTGAACGCCAGACAAATTTGTTGGCAGAAGCGTCTGGAATTTTCCCAGGGGACTGTGGTGAGCCACAGGCAGCAGCAGCAGTGGTCCTGGTTGTGTCATCAACCCCAAATATTATGTCTGAAGAAACTGATTTGCTTCAAAGCCTGTAACAAACTCATCTTGGGTAGTTACTTTGCAAAGGGAGGCAGGCCAATTTTCTTCACGGCTCACTCCTACCTTCAGTGCACCACCTGCATCCAGAGTCAGCTATTCAACAAACCCAAGAGAAGAAAGCTTATGCACCAAAATAATTGCATGTATTCTTTTTTTTTTTTTTTTTTGCGGTACGCGGGCCTCTCACTGTTGTGGCCTCTCCCGTTGCGGAGCACAGGCTCCGGAAGCGCAGGCTCAGCGGCCATGGCTCACGGGCCCAGCCGCTCCGCGGCATGTGGGATCTTCCCGGACCGGGGCACGAACCCGTGTCCCCTGCATCGGCAGGCGGACTCTCAACCGCTGCGCCACCAGGGAAGCCTCGTGTATTCTTTTAAGTGAATCTTAACATGTTAATCCACAGGGCATGGCTCCCCTCAACCTGGAGCCCCAGATTGAAACCCTTCCAGAGTTTTCCACTGTACTTGGAATAAAGACTCAAAGCCTTGGCAGCCCTATGCAACCCCGTGTGATTCCGCCTCTGCCTCTCTCTGCAGTCTCAATCTGCACCACTCCTATCATTGGTCTTTAAACTCTAGTTACACTGTCCTTCACACATGCCATTTTCCCCAATCTGCAACTCCCCTTGAGCCCTTCATATCATCTGGTAAATTTCACTCTTCTTTCAAATATCAGCAGAATCTTTCCTTGCTCCCTGCTCCCCCTCCCCAAATCTAGGTCAGGGTCCTGGATGATAGGTTTTCGCTGAACCAAGTGCCTTGTCTTCACAGCATTTATTTCTATACGCAATTAAACTCTGGCTTTTGGGGATGATTACTTGACTAATGTTTCCCCCAGGAGATTTTAAGTTCTATTAGAGAGCAGAGACCATGTTTGTTGTAATGCTCATCATCATATCTTCAGCATTTAGCATGCTACCTAGGTACATAGGAGACGCTCAATAAATGTTCGTTGATTGAATGAATAAAGGAACAAATCTCTGTTTATTCTCGAGGATGAAGATAATGACTATTTCACAGGCACTTTGCAAGTTCTGAGGTACTGACTGATAGCACATTGAAAAGTGGGCAAAGGAAGAGGGGCCTGTGAAGAAGACCATAGGGTCATCAGAGGAAGAACAAGAGAAGGAAGAAAAAGGAGTGACGGAAGCCTTGGGAGAGAAAGTGTCAGGAAGCATAATGTAGGCAATAGTGTAAAAAAATGTGGGTAACCAAGGGGTTACTTGGAAAGGGGTCAGTGGATTTGTAGGGGAGGTGCAGAAAGAAGATGCATGCTTGCATAGAAATCTGCAGCCTTGGTGTTAGAATCTCTATGCAGAACTCTTATTTAGATTTGAATAAAAAGAAAAAGTCACACAAATGATATCATTGTAAAAGTACACAAAACTATCCAGACAGATGGACAGTATTGAATATGTTTTTATACTAACCTCAAAACTGTCACAGAGTTAGAATAAAGCAGAGATGAGGGCTTCAGTGGGCCACACATCTGCTCTCCATCCTGTTTAGCTACATACAGGTATAACAAATACGTTCTTGACCCATCCTGTAAACAATTTTATTTTTAGAAGGTAGAGTATAGAACGAATGGAATTACCATGCAATTTCGAACAATGTCAGAATTTTTCAGTGTGAAATTATAGGTGGATCCAGTTTGAAGGGAAGAGTAAAGTACTGATTCTGATTTTGTTGCCTAGTGGGATCCTATAATTAGTTCCGATTTTAAAAGGACAAGTCATAATATTTTCAAAGGCTTATGCCTTACAGTAAAAGTCACTTAACTTTCTTATTTTATCCCCACCATAATTCCATGAGATAGGAATTAGCTTTCCCATTTTAAAGGTAAGGAAATAAATCAGGGGGATGAAGTAAGTAAACACTGATCACAGAGCTTGTTGGCATAGGGTTTCTGAGAAGCAGCAGATCAAAGAGTACACACGGGAATAACCCAGACCAGTAAGAGATGTGTACGCAAGGTCATACTGAATACAATTAATAGTTTCACTAATAACAATCAAATAAGAATTAATGCTCATTTTACAGCTTCATCAAGGACATTCTTGTTTCCTAACAAACCATGAAATCCAAAATAATTATTCAACACTGAAAATTTCAGCACCATTTGTGTTTGTTGCCAACAAGTCACATATCTTTAACAAGTTGATGCCATCATTGATCAAAAATAAGCAAAACCACAAGTTTAATCCTGTCAGTAGATTCACCCATCTTTAAGGCAAAGTATAATTCTGCAGACAATGTATTAACCTAGTCTTCATGTCTGCAACTAAATCTTTAATTTCGCATCTTGTTGGAAAGTAGCAGTACAGTTCTTCCTCTCACTAACTTCTCATGCAGCAGGCAGCCAGCAAGGTGAACTCTACAAAGCTTTGTCAGTGTCTCAGCTATTGGACGTGCTCCTTTGGCCAATGCAACGTGATAAGTTAGCCTTTATAATGTCTCAGTGACTTTTTCATTCCTAGTTGGAAATGCTATAATAATTATTTTTTTGGATTTTACTGAGGTTATCCTTGTCTATTTTTAAACTATCAAATCTCCCTCCCCCTTTTTTTTTAACTCGAAATCATGCTGCAACTTAACTGGCAACATAATACTATTCAGAAATGTTCTGTTGTGTGAGACAAAATAAAGTAAACTATTAATATCTATGAAGACAGCTTTCATCATATTTTATTTATTATTTACAGTTGCATTAGGAGTAGATTCTTCTATGAGTCGAGAGAACTTTATGAAATGTCAGTTTTATCTTTTTCAATATCTTGAGAATAGACCATGGGTTGAGAAAGTGAGCCTTTAATTTTCCTTATTTAATTAAACAATCTATCACTAAATATAAATTTATTTATAAAATGATACCTTTCATTTAAAAATAAAATACTATACAATTGTAAAATAACATTTATAAGATTTCTAAATTTAGAAAAGTTCCACAAACAATTCAAAAGTATTATTACCAACCAAGATAACAAAATTTACTTATTCTTGATGTATTTCCACATATGGGGAAAACTTGATTTCAAAACAGTGATCTATTGGAATGATAATGGGGTTACAAAGTTTATAGCAAGTAAAACCAAAGAAGCATCATAAGAACACAGTAGAAATAGTGAGGAAAAGCTGAGTTAATCTCTGAAAATGCACATATTTATACTTTAAACTCATTACTTTAGAAAATTCGAGAAGACACAAGAATATAAAAGGATACATTCCATTGCTATCAGAGTGATCATATCATCAGACCACATAGCCTCTGAAAAACTCTGCTGTGGGCTCACAAGAGAATTGAGAGTGCAAAAACGCCTTAGTGCTTTTATGCAAATACTTTTGATCTTACTAAACTTGGAAAGGGTCTTGGGGACCCAGACCATACTTTGAGAAATAGCTGCTTAAACTCTAGATCACTAAGCATCACATTAATTTGGGGCAAAATTTTAGAATACCTTGGAATCCCTAACATTGTTTCTTCCAGTGACTTTCAGTAAAGGCGTGTATTCTCTGAAGGTGATTTTGTGAGCAACTAAAGAAATAGTCTCCTGCCTAATGTGTTTTAGGGCAGGATTTGGAATAGTCAAATTGTCTTCCAAAAATATCACTTTTTTCCTTCATGGTTTGGATAGTAGCTGATCATCAGTACATTCTAGGCAGCGCGTGGCATACAGGTATCACATGCAGTTAGTTAGGCTAGATATTGAAGTTTCGTCATCCAGGTGACAGTGCTATGTCTGTCAAGACACCCGTGAGACAGGATTCGCTTGGTGTCTCTCAGTCAAAGGGGTCACTAAGTACTCTACCTGGGCTGTGGATGCAGCAAGCTAGAAAAAAATGAAGACACAGTAAGTCAGTTAAAACAAACATACTGAAAGATTACAAAGAATAATAACAAGCCTAAAGGATCAAAACATACACAAACAGAAGTTAAATAGGATAGGAGATGATGGGACAAAAATCAAGTAGATTAAAAGAAAAATTAGATGGCTAACTGTGTAAGTCCCCAAGTTCAACGTCCCTCGTGCACTCAAGATTCCTTCAAGTTAAATGTGTGGGCACTGCAATTTTCACAGATATTTTCTGTTAACTAACGGGTTTAAAAAATTGTATATGAATGTCTTTAAGAGGGAACTGCCTCTCCAATTCATCTTGAGTCCCACCATTCACTTCCCATTATCTTATATACTTACTTCACAGCTTCCATATTTGCTTACCTGCCTGCCACTGGCATTCCTGAGCTATGGTGATCAGGATAGCTCAGCAGACCTTCCCCATGGGTTCAGCTAACCTAGTGTTTGAGAGATTAAAATATAGGTTCCTAGGATAAACTTCGGGAGGATTTTCTTTTTTCTCTTCCCTTCTGTTCTCTTCTTTCCCTTTCTTCTTTTTAGCCAGCACCTCAGCCTGCCATACAGGTGATCAAGGAGCCACACTTTTGAGAATCACTGATATTCTTCTTGTGTACCTCTGACTTGAGTCTACAGCCCTAAACTCCTACCTGTGGAGAAATTAATGGACTTCAGTGGGAGATTGGGATTGACATATATACACTAATATGTGTAAAATAGATAACTAATAAGAACCTACTGTATAAAAAATAAATTAAATTTTACAAAAAGCATATCACTTTCATTCAATAAGAAACACACCCAAGATTTGATGCCTGCCTAGCTTCACACTGTCTCTACAGAATGCTCATTCTGAATGATGCTCCCGTTTTGTCTGGTTTCAAAACAGTCTCAGTTCTTAGTGATAGAATCTTTATTTCAACATTTTTAGATAGTGATTTTTATGTGACCCAGGTCAACAAGGATTAATGCTTAAACAAAGCTCTTACATTTTTAACTTTCTTGAAATCCCATGTAAGCCACACTTGCTATCAAAAACTTTAAAAAATAATAATGAAAATCTAAAATCTACATAGCAAATATTGACCTTGGATAAGCATGTCGGATTTTCCCCATTGAGCATATTGGGCACAATTCAAGGTACACATCCATTCCAGAGCGTACTAGATAAAAATAAGAAGTCCACATCCCTGTGAGGGACATGGACACATCTTTTACCCTCAGTTGCAGAATGGTTGTTTTCAAAAATTAAATATTCATAGTTTGTTTGCAATTCTTGCTCTTATAGGCTAACTTGCAAATCTACAAGGCTGCATTTAGCTGAAAAACTCCTGCAAGTGTCAGTGACTCATTCTCAATGTAAGTAGTTTTCACAGCTATAATTTTAAGCAAAAGTTTGAGTGGTGTAGAACATTAACCCCTTTCATTACAATCGTGCCTTCATTTAAATTTAATTTTCAAGAAAGCTAACGAGCTGACATGCAACCTCCAACAACAACAATAAAAAGCCCAAGTTTCATGAATAGAATTTATTTCAAGGTTGTTTATATACTTTCCCACTTAGAATTATGTAAGCTATAAACTTGGTATATCTACTTAGTCAAAACATGTGATTGTGGAAGTACTACAATCTTTTTTTTTTTTTTTTTTTTTTTTTACGGTATGCCGGTCTCTCACCGTTGTGGCCTCTCCCGTTGCGGAGCACAGGCTCCGGAAGCGCAGGCTCAGCGGCCATGGGCTCACGGGCCTAGCCGCTCCACGGCATGTGGGATCTTCCCGGACCGGGGCACGAACCCGCATCCCCTACATCGGCAGGCGAACTCTCAACCACTGCGCCACCAGGGAAGCCCCTACACATTTTAATTTATCTGCTATGTCAATTGTCTAATTTTAAAATACTAGCAATAATTTCTCACTGAGTATTTGTGCTAGAACCTTATGAACACCAACAATGGCATTTTCATTAGAAAGTAATAGTGTCTGAAAAGTAAAGAAATACTGTCACAAGTCCCGGTGGTGAGCTAGAGAACAAAGGATAGAGTAGGTTTTTTGCCGACACCATAATGAATTCAGTCTTAAACATACTGCTATTGAGATATCTCTGCACCATGCAGGAGAAAAGTTCTAATAAGCCATAGGAAATGAGATCTGGCACTCAGAAACAAGTTTGGACTGGATATCTTTATTTGCGGATTGGGCTGGGGATAATTACTATGTACAGCCTGTTCACACCTACACCAACACCTCCCACAGCTCCTGATCCTGTTGATGAAAGTCTGAAGGAGGATGTGCCCCAGGGTGACAAATATATGAACACATCTCTTACCTAATTTTCATGGCCTAGTTCAGAAGAATATTTTTATCAAATTCTCTCTGTCTATGGAACTTGAATTAGATAATGAGAAATCCAAAATGTGTTTGCCCATTAGAAAGTTCATGTGGAGATGTCATGAGATAGAGTCAAGGCTCACAGGGCCATGGGTGGTAAGCCAAAGCAACGTGGGAGCCAAAGCGACAGGGAGAAGAAGCTGATTAAGTAGAGAAAGCCATTGGGTGGCAGGACAGAAACAAGGGCAAATGTGGCTGAGCTGTGTCCACAGAGAAATTAGTGTGAAAAGAATGAACTCAACAACACAGTTTCCATGAGTCACTTTGGCTCCAGAACCATAGTCCAGTTTCAGCGACTATTGGCCCAGCTCTATAATGGTTCATGTCTTAGACTTTCATAAAGTACATCTTTCTAATCATTTCAAATTCATTTTTACTCTAAACCCTTCTTATTCCAATAAATATGAGGGGCCTCTGTTAAGAGCAACCAAATGTACTTGGCTAAAAAATGGTCGTCAGTATTTGGAACCCAAGAAAGCTGGATTTAATATTGATTTCCTACGTTTTTACTTGTGAGTTTGAGCAAATTTGTAGTCTCTTTGAGTCTCAGTTTTATCACCTGTAAAGTCATGTTATTTTGAGAATTATTGATATAATCTGTGTAAAGTACTCATTACAGTAATTGGCATAAGCCAGGTCCTCAATGGATGTTTGCTTCTTCCTTCATGTCTTCTCTAAGTGAGAAGAGAAAAAGGTAAGGACAAGCTCCACATCAGCTGTCATCAAGAAAATGAAAATTAAAACAGCAATAAGATGCCACATCACACCTTTTGGCATGGCCAAAATCTGTAACTCCAACAACATCAAATATTGACAAGAATGTGGAGCGAAAGGAACTCTCATTCATTGCTAGTGGGACTGCCCAATGGTACAGACACTTTAGAAGACAACTTGAGTTTCTTACGAAACTAAACATATTCTCACCATACAATCCAGCAGTTGTGCTCCTTGGTATTTACCCAAAGGAGCTGAAAATTTATGTCCACACGGAAACCTGCACACTAATGTTTATAGCAGCTTTATTCATAATTGCCAAAACTTGGAAGAAACTAAGATGTCCTTGGGTAAGTCAGTGGACAAATAACTTGTGGTACATCCAGACAATGGAATATTATTCAGTGCTAAAAACAAATGAGCCATCAAGCCATTAAAAGACACGAAGGAACCTTTAATACATATTACTAAGTGAAAGAAGCAAGCTGAAAAAGCAACATATTCTATGATTCCAACCATATGACATTCTAGCAAAGGCAAAACTATGGAGATAGAAAAAGATCAGTGGTTGCTAGGGGTTGGGGTGTGGAGGGATGAATGGGTGGAGCACAGAGGATTTTTAAGGCAGTGAAATAATCGATATGTTACTGTAATGGTGGATACATGTCATTATATATTTTTCTATACCATAGGATATATAACACCAAAAGTTAACAGTAATGCAAGCTATGGAGTTTGGGTGATTTTGATTTGTCATTGTAGGTTCATCAATTGTAACAGATGTACAACTCTGGTGGGGAATGTTGATAATGGGGAGGCTATGCATGTGTTGGGGCAGGGAGTATATGGGAAATCTCTGTACCTTCCCCTTACATTTGCTGTAAACCTAAAACTTCTCTAAAGAAACAGTCTTTTTTTTTTTTTTTTTAAGGTAAGGATAAAGCTCCAAGGATTATATCTGTAATACCCTATATTTTAGCTTCAAGTGTTTCTGTAATAATGGCATAAAAACTCCATTGGCTATGATTTAGTAATTCACTCAACAAACACTGTTTAACACTTACTATGTACAAGGCACTTTGAGGATGAAGAATGCCATATATACTCCACCAAACGTAAAACAGATAGCTAGTGGAAAGCAGCTTCATTGCACGGCGAGATCAGCTCAGTGCTTTGTGACCACCTAGAGGGGTGGGATAGGGAGGGTGGGAGGGAGATGCAAGAGGGAGGGGATATGGGGATATATGTATACATATAGCTGATTCACTTCGTTATACAGCAGAAACTAACACAACATTGTAAAGCAAGTATACTCCAATAAAGATGTTAAAAAAAAATGAAAAAGACATAGTCATTGCCTTCAAGGAACTTTACTGTCTAATAGGGCAGATATAAGATAAAAGTGATGGGTGTTATATGAGAGTTAGGCAAAGTGCTATGGAAATGAAGAAGAGAATGAGTTTATTTCCAACGGACAGAACAAGAGAGGTCGTCATAGATTAGAAATCATTTGACTTGAGCATTGGAGGATTACTAGGATTTGGAACTGTCCGGGAAGGGTGAGAAACAGTTAAGATGGGAGAAAAAGCACGAAGAAATCCTTGGAGACTGAGATGCCTAGGGCACGTACTTGGACGACAGGTAGACTACTGGCTAGTGCTTCAAATGTGTGAGAGTTCTGGGCCATTATGGCATGAGAACAACAAAAGGAAGAATTTTTCATGATGTCTTCTTGGAAGTAGGTTTTGTATTTTTTGGTTTTTAATTTTTTTTTTTTCAAAATTAGGAGCCACCCATGAGTTTTACATATTTCCCACAGGATGACAAGGAAACAGTTCCCTAAATTGTTCATCAGTGGTGGGTATGAGTATATGTTTGTTCTTCTTGTAGACTAACTATAAAATTAGGCATCAAATTATTAGATTGATGAATGGCCACTTGTAGCCACACAGACATAAACAGATTCAATGATTTGCCCCTGGCCACTTGTGACTACTTGAGATCATTACACAGTTTATATACTGACAATGTGAGGGCCTTCTGTAAGGCCAAACAAGCAGTCAAATCAGTTATTGCCAATGACCACTAGCTATCTCCTACTGTAACTTTTATTGCTTGTCCTCTGAGCAAATACATTATTTGGGAGTATAAATCAATTTAGATTGAGAGATTTAAAAAAAATATACTCAGCTATACTCTGCTAAGTATTGCAGAAAGAAATTGAACAAATTTCCCTCAAACTTAGGAGTTCAGAAATACAAAATAGATAATATCTATAACTATATTAATATTGAAAGTTGTAAAAATGTCCTAATATCAAGAAGTAACATGTGGATAATTCTTACTAATGAAGTTTCCCTATGAAGTCCCTGTAGTATTTTGCCACAGGGAAGGGATAGCCCAGAGGTGTTTTGTGGCAGTCGAGCTTTACTCCTGATTTGTTAATACTGCTATCCACCAGAGCATCTTTTCTGATGAGAGATGATGGTGGTGGTGGTGGTGGTGATGATGATAAGCAAACTGGAAAACACGAATTTGACAATTACCTCAAAACTGAGTGGAGCTTCCCAATCTCCCAATTTATCCCTCCCCTCCCCCTCTTCCCCCTGGTAACCATAAGTTTGTTTTTTACATCTGTGACTCTATTTCTGTTTTGTGAATAAGTTCATTTGTACCATTATTTTAGATTCCACATATAAATGATATCATATGATATTTGCCTTTCTCTGACTTACTTCACTCAGTATAACAATCTCTGGGTCCATCCATGTTGCTGCAAATGGCATTTTTATGTTCTTTTTTATGGCTGAGTAATATTCCATATACACACTACTCCATATAAAATATATAACTAATAAGGACCTACTGTATAGGACAGGGAACTCTACTCAATACTCTGTAATGACCTATATGGGAAAAGAGTCTAAAAAAGAGTGGATATATGTATATGTATAACCGAATCACTTTGCTGTACACCTGAAACGAACATGACATTGTAAATCAACTATACTCCAAAAAAAAATTAATTTAAAAAACTGAGTAGAGCTTAGGTTAATATGTTTTGAGGCATATGGAAGCCTTTTTGAATTAAGGTGCTTCTGGGGACTCATTAGCTGAGATTCGTTGGTTGGCTAAGAGCCAAAACAGAGTGCTCTGCATTGTGTTGTGCTTCAAATTATTCTTCACACCCTATCCCCTCACCCTGCTTAAACCAGCGCTGACGTTCATATTTCTTCTTAACATTTTATGTGTAAAATATAGCCTACACATAGAAAAATGTAGAAAGATATACAAGTTTAATAACTATAAAGATACAACCTGCGTAACTACTGATTGAGAAATAGAAGGTGGGCTTCCCTGGTGGCGCAGTGGTTGAGAGTCCGCCTGCCGATGCAGGGGACACAGTTTCGCACCCCGGTCCAGGAAGATCCCACATGCCGTGGAGTGGCTGGGCCCGTGAGCCATGGCCGCTGAGACTGCGCGTCCGGAGCCTGTGCTCCGCAACGGGAGAGGCCACAACAGTGAGAGGCCCACGTACCGCAAAAAAAAAAAAAAAAAAACAAAGAGAACGTTTATCGGCACCCTAGAATTTCCGACTGTGCCCCTCCCTTACCATAACTCTGCCCTCCCCTCTTTAGGTAACCGCTTATCTTCTGTGCTAGTACTTCCTCCCTCTCCTTTATAGCTTGACCGTTTACATATGTATTGCTAGACAACATTTCTTGAGTTTGGAATGGTTTGAACTTTATAGAAATGGCATCACACTTGAAGTCTTCCCATGTTTTTGGATTCTTTCACTCAACATTATGTTTTCAAATGCTTTTATTTTATTGTAAGTAGATGTAGTTCAATTTTTCTATCATGTTCAAGTACCAAAATAAATTATCTATCCTATCAGAGTTGGACGTTTGTGTTGTTTCCAGGTTTTTGGCTATTAGCAACACACGCTGCTATGAAGATTGTTGTCAAGAGGCTCTGGTACACACGTGCTTACATTTGTCTGAAGGATATACCTGGGTGTGGGACTGCTGAGTCACAGAGTATATATATGTTATATTCAACTCTGCTAGACAATGCTGAACTGTACTCCAAAGTGATTGCACCAACTGACAAGCGGTGAATGAGAATCCTGGTTGCTCAGTAGCCTCGCCAACACTTGGTATTCTCAGACTTTTTCACTGTTGCAAGTCTGGTGGGGGTGTAGTGGCATTTCATTAGGGCTTTAATGTGTATTTTTCTGGTTAGGAATGAGGTTGATAACCTTTTCATATTTTATTTTCATATATTTATTACTTGAATTTATTTATAATGCGCCCATTTAAACCTTTTCTAGTTTTTCTACTTGTCTCTCTTTTTCGTATTGGTTTGTAGCTGTTCCTTACGTATTCCGGACACTAATCCTTTGCCAGGCATATGTGTCGCATGTAGTTTCTTCCACTGATTACTTACTTTTTTACTCTTTTAATGATGCCATTTGGTGTACAGAAACTTTTCATTTTGATATAGTCAAATTTATTAATTTTTACCTTCGTGGTTAGTGTTTTTAATATCTTATTTAAGGAATTCTTTCCCAGCTCAAAAATAATGAAGATACTCTCTTATACTGTAGTATACTATAAAAGCTTTATAGTTTTGACTTTCTAGTTTGTCTTATCCTATGGAAGTTCATTTTTGTGTATTTTATGAGTCTCACTTCAGTTTTTTATCATCAGTATTCAACTGCCTTTGCATCATTTATTGAAGTTTCTCTGTATCAAACAATGTTACTACTCCATCCAGATCACTTTGTACTGATTAAAAAATTTTTTTGAACAGGTATGCTTTTACTACCAATTGGTGATACTTGCAGCTCTTTTATAGAGAACTATCCTTGGACTATTGGAGACCATCTTGCCTATACACTTGGAAAGCCTTGGAAATGCCTAGGAATTTACTTGGCCCCGAGGTGGCTCTTGACCCGTGACTGAGGATGTCAGAGTATACAAGTCCAGCTCCCTTGCCTTTTGGGGGACAATGCTGAGGCATGACTTACACTCCAGTGTTCCCCTTTGGGGTCATGCATGTTCCTTTATACACAAATCATTGTCTCAGTGTCTGCTTCTGGGAAACTTGACCCAAGACATCATCCTTTTTTTCACTGACTTGCCGAGACACTCATGTCCAATATCAAGTGCCCACACATGCATTAGTCTATTTGGAGGTTCTCCATTCTGCATCCATATGTCAGTTTATGTACCCCTGAGACAAAAATTGTACTATGTTAATTACAATAGATTTGTGAGAATTCTTAATATCTGGGAGAACACATTTTCACACTTCTTTCTTTTAAAGTGTTTTGGTTAGTCTTAGTGCATACAAACTTTAAAATCATCTTACAAGTTAAAAAAAACCTGTTATTTTCATTTTTATCTATACATCAATTTTGGGGAAATTGACATCTATACAATATTGAGTTCTAATTCTTAAACATGGCGTATTTCCCCATTTATTTAAGTTTTCTTTCATGACTTTCGAAAAAATTTTATAACTTTCTCCATGGATGTCTTATTACCTTTTGTTGGATTTGTTCACAGCTCCTGCATATTTTTGACGTTATTGTGAAAGTATCTCATGTTTCATTCATTAATTGTTTCTTGCTTATCTATATAAATAAATTGGGTTTTTATTAATTCCAAATATGTATCTACAGACTTGGGGGAGATTTTCTCCATACACAGTCATGTCATTTTTAAAATTCACTTTTCAGTAAGCCTTGTCCCATGAGGCTATCAAAACTGCAGCTCACTTCCACAGCCCTTTCCTTCAAATTGATAAATTCCCCACTGGCTGAATCAGCTTTGAATACTGGGTTGATCTCTTTGGGTTCTCATTTTCTGCAGATTTTGGCCTTATAATTCATTACTTTCTTTGTAGCTCCTTGATTTTTTTTAAACTTAAAAATGTGTATTTTGGGCTTCCCTGGTGGCGCAGTGGTTGGGAGTCCGTCTGCCGATGCAGCGGATACGGGTTTGTGCCCCGGTCTGGGAAGATCCCACATGCCGCGGAGCGGCTGGGCCCGTGAGCCATGGCTGCTGAGCCTGCGCGTCCGGAGTCTGTGCTCCACAACGGGAGAGGCCCGCGTACTGCAAAAAAAAAAAAAAAAAGATTTGGAGAGGAGATTGGCCTATGAAAGTTTCCTATCCCAACATGAAGCGACAACGTCCATGGGGTACTGAGGCCTGGAGTTATATTTCATGATTTGCCTTCAGTGTATTTTTACAGTTAAGTTGAATAATCAGAAAAACAGTGAATTCTAGTTGATGCACTTTTTGGTCCTTTGCTTCCCTTTTATTTACTGTGAAGCTTTAGTCTTTGCTGGGAAAGATGAAGCTAGATAAGAATGAGTTTATGACACATTTATTGAGGTCATGAGGTTTATATCATGCTGGGTCTGGAGTGTGGATGGACCAGGGAGATTGTCACTGTATTCTTTTCTCCAGGTGATTTAATAGCATCAGAATCACCGGAAGTATCTCCTGTAGGGCCATCAGTTCTTGATGTTGCAACTATTTTTGGAAGACTTGCCAGAGCACACTTAAAGGACTTAGTGATTTTTGATCACCTTCTAAAGTAGAATGATTTGGTAATTTCCCCATCTCCCTTCTTAATTAACATCATCTTTTAACCCCCCAAAAGGGACTTGTGATGAGCTAGGAGGGTATCATATACATTTTTAAAAAGAGTCAGGTAATCGAGTGGGGAAAATGTTATGCTTCCAGGAAACACTGTGAACCAATATGGGTATTTTTGTTCCCGTAACGGAATTCCTGTAGTTACATACTGCAGCGATTTAGGCTGGGTTTGGCACAGAGGAGCTTCGCAGCAATAAACTTTCATCTTGAGGAGGGTCTGCTCCTCGCTTACCAACTGCCATGATCCACTAAGTGTGGTGAGGGTTAGAGAAAAACACCAGAGGCAGTATGTTCAGACAACACAGGGCCCAAGGGAAACTGCCACTTCACTTTCACTTCGTGGTGGAATTGGTGGGGAACTTCTAAAAGCTGGATGAATACTGAAAAGGAGGGATGCGGGTGAACTGGGGTTGGGGGGTGCTGAGAACCCTTGGTGGACGGAGGTATGAGTGAAAGCTACAAGACAGGGGGGACAACAGGTCAAAGGAAACAGGGGAAAAGGTTGCTCTGCAAGTCGCAGGTGGCTTGGAGGACCAACGGCACTTTTAAAAAATATGCAGGCTGATGATTAACACTTACCACATTTTACTGAAATTTTTACAGAGCTGTCCAAATGTCTCAACACCTGCTTCACATGAGGCAAAATCCTCTTGTAAACAACAGTGAGTCATTACCCACGGCCTGTGCGAAAGGTGCTCTTGGGTATATGCACATTTTCTCCAGGTTCCCTTTGATGGACGGTGACTAAAAATATAGCATAACCTTCTTTGCCCTAGAAATGTCTGCTGAAAAAGGGAAAATTCTTGGGGAAGAAAAAAAACAGGACATGTATTATATACCTTAGCACATAAATAAATCCAACCCTTATGTATTTATGTAGGTGGAAAACATGATAATTACATTTCCAAATGGTTTTTGAAACCCCTGCAAATGTATACTTAAAAAGTCATAGCAATGAACGGAGACTGGATGGCTCATTAGTCGTGAGATAAAGAGCCATTCCCTTTGGATCGCCTATTCCAAGAAGGATGAGGCCAGAAGCAATTTGATTGAATAGCAAAAAGGCATCCTTTGTGAATAGGTGGGATTACAAAACCCACATTGCAGCTTTTAGGATCATTATTCATTTATTCCTTCTTTCAGTCCGTATTTATTGAATGTCTGTTATATGACAGGTATGTTTCTATGATAAGAGCTAGAAATGCTAAGAGGAATAAAGCATCATTTGTCCTCAAACAGCCCATCATATAGGGGAAGAAAGACAGGTGAACCTAAATTATCACATAACGTCATGGAGGTGATAATGGAGAATTTATAGATAGCTATGGAAGTACAGAGGAGAGAGAGAATTTAAACTGGGATAATAATAATGCTTTATATTTTAATAGCTCTAAATGACTTGGTGAAAAAACCCAGCTTGGTTGGAAGCATGCTAGATGGCCTAACTCTTTCATTAAAATGACAACTTAATAGAGTATCTACTAGGTTTAAAAATAGTGGCACTGTTGTATTAAGGAGTCATTTTGCAATCCTTTATGAATTTTAATAATTTTGTCCATATTCATGGCTTCTTACTATGCCTTTTAAATTTCTTATTTATTTTAGCCGACTCCTCTTAAAAGTAAGCTTCATGAAGACAGGCACTACATCTTTTTTGTTCATTATTTTATCTTTAATATTTATTACAGTATCTACGAAGGAGGTTTTCAACATATATTAGTGAGGAAATGAATGAATTATTTCAGTATGCACAATTTACAAATTTCAAACCCTGGGACTACCTTCGTGTACAGCGGTAGGAGTTCATGTCCTCTGCACAGCTGTCCTTGACAAGCTTTCTTCACTTCCATCTGAGATCTTTGTGATGAAGCTCTTTTAGAATCTTTGTAGGATACCCCAGAAATTCAGTTCTAAGCCCCAAACAACCCGTTTTCAGGACATTAAAACACCTGATGTTTCCGTTCTTCCCATGAATATGACATGACCCTGCACTACATTGCCTTTTAAAGAGACCTCTGAAATGGTAAGTTTATGGTAATAGCAGTTGTCACCAGGGAAGGGAACTGGCTGATTGGAGGACAATAGTTTGAATCTGTACCATGTAATTCTATCCTGTTAAAAAATAATGAATTTTTAAAAACATTCTTATGTAAGCACTGTGAACTTTTGCTAAATTTGTCTTGTCTTTTAGGAAATTCCATCAAATACCCTCTATATGCATTCAGTATTAAACTTGATTGAGATCATTTTAAGCTAATGTATCTTTCTTAAACGTACTTTTTTGTTCAAAATAAAATAATATAATCCTTATTCTAGAGGTTTTGAAGGGATGTGAACATAATATGATTCCCTCCTTTCTGAGTGATAATTTGAGGGAAAGATTCATCTTACATTTGTCATGTTGACATATAAATTACATCTTTACCAATCTATGGCCAATGCAGAGTAATCATTAATCATAACTCATGCCAATACCCTGATGTGGTCATTGGAAGGGTTGAACCCTAAAATGCATCTACAGCTGTAATAATGAAAATGGTAAGATAATTTGGCCACCTGATTGATTTTCAATCAATTCTCTGGTTTCTTGGGACAAAGTGATGAACCTGCCAAAGAAGCATGGTTTCAAATATGACTTTTTATTTCTTTGATTGTATACCATAGCTCAGATATGCAAAATCAACAAGGAACAGAGACAGCCTAAAGGTGATGAAAGCTTTTTAAAGCCATTTTTCCTTCCTAAAAATATTTTAGGATCCAGCGAATGAATTAAGTGACGTATTGTGACTTTAAATTTTAAAATATCCAGTTCACTAAGAAATAACAGGGTATACAACGATGACTCTCATCCCAGCTCAATAAAATATTCTCCTCGTGACTAGGTGCTCTCTGCAATTTCATTGGCTTTTCCCCCTGTGATCCATATAGGAAATGTCTTTGGTAGTAGTGATGTGCCAACTTCTTAACCAAATTTTGCTCTCAGCGCTGGGCAAAGTGTGTGATGCCCTTTTTTGGTTTGAAAGTGAATGACATTCAGACACAGTTGCCTATTGACAGAGGAAGCCTTAGCTACAGAAGAATTGCTGCGTCCAATTACTGACTCAAATAAAGAAAAATAGAGGGCAAATGAAAAGTTACCCTAAAATGTGATTCAAACAAAGAATAATAAACAGTGCCATTATCCTCCTTTTAAAGAAATACACAAATGTGTTCAATATGCCTCTATTAGAGCAATATAGTCTCAGATTTCAAATATACTTTCTAGTTTTATGGGGCAAATGCCAAGCTCTCAATGAACTTATCCCTAAGAATCATATTTTTGTGTGTTTTTACTCCAGTGTGTCCTCAGAAAACATCAACAGATTTCAAACCCCGCTAATCCCATGGAAAATTGCTCAGGGCAAAGCCATCACTGAAGCTCTCAAGGAGGCAAAGCTCAATAGCTCTATGCCAAAGCCCCCTCCTCTATGTTTATCTTAGAGTAGCAGCTGTCCCAACAGGCACGCCATTCTACATGTGGGAAGGAAGCAGCAATCGTAGTTTCAATACACCCTCATACATAGGATGCCATACACTGATTTTTTAAGGTGCAACTTAGATCTGATGCAGCAGCGTACTTGAAATGGTATGTATTGGTAATGCCAGTTTACAAGGATGGTTTTCTATCCAAGTATGTGGAATTGGGAGTGAGAGGGTTGAGTTTGGAGAACTGGAAAAATAAGTAAGCCTGGAGGGACTGCAGTGTGAGAGAGCCAGGAACATAAGATGAACCTTGGAAATCCTGTTAAGGATTTTGAACTTTATCTAGGGGCAATGGAGAGCCTAAGTAACAGATTGGGTTTTAGGATTTCCCAGGGTTCAGTGAGGAGAGTAGATTAGAGTTACTCAAAACACTTGCAGGCATTGAATTGACTTGGTTAATGTTGGCAAGTCCTCAGCCGTTACTGCCTGTTAAGTTTGCATTCCACATAAGCTGATCATATAGGTCAGTTGAGTGAAAAACAAAAAGTTATCCTCAGCATCTCTTCCACATCACAGAAGCTCTAGAGATGCCAACACTAGACAAAAAGTCTGTTAATACTTTCATTTAATTTATTATTTTTGTAGTTAATAAACCATATAATAAACTGTGTTGCAAACTGAGTACAGAAAGTGTCAGTTGAAAAGAGTTCCCTGCTTTAAAGGAAAGAAATTCCGTTTGGGTTGGATTTAAATCTCAAGAGGCTAGAGTTCTATAAAATGCAATTTGTTGCAGCATATTTCATAGAGGGTGTTTAATATAACTTATCGACATCATACATTTTATGTGGCCTTTAATGCAGCAATTCTCTACTATAAAAAATGCCTCAAGTTCAGAATAGTTTGAAATCATTCATTCAGAGGAAAGAGTAGGGATGGGCTTGCTTGCTGAATAACCAACACCCCACTATGAGGAAAATAAAAGAGGCAAAATTCTAGTTACGCAGCACGTGAGATTTAAAATATACGGTAGTTTTATTTTTATTTATTAAAATTTTTTCCATCTTTCGTTTTTTTTCAGCTTTATTGAGGTATAATTGACATATAAAATTATATCTAAAGTGTACAACATGAAGGTTTGATATATGTACACATTGTGAAAGGATTCCTACCATTCAGTTACCACATCCTTCATCTCACCACATTTACCTTTTTTTTGGTGAGAACACTTAATTTCTCCTCTCTTAGCAAATTCAGTTATATAATACAGTGTTATCAACTAGAGTCACTGTTAACATTAGATCACACTTTATTCATCTTACAACTGAAAGTTTATACCCTTTAACCAGCCTCTCCCTATATTCCTCACCTCTTAGCCCTTGTCAACAACCATTCTATTCTGTTTCTATTGAATTTGACTTTTTCTTTTTTAGATTCCACATATAAATGATACCATGCAGTACTTGTCTTTCCCCAGCGTATTTCAGTTAGCAGAATGCCTTCCAGTTTCATCCATGTTGTCGCAAATGGCAGAATTTCCTACTTTTTAAAGGCTGAATAATATTCCATTGTGTATACACACACACACACACGTGCGCACATACACAAGCACACACACACACAGCATCTTCTTTATCTGTTTCTCTGTTTCTCCGTCAGTGGACAATGTTTCCATACCTTGACTATTGTGAATAATACTGGAATGAACATGGGAGTACAGATGTTGCTTCAAGATAGTGATTTCATTTCCTCTGGATATATAATCAGAAGTGGGGTTGCTGGATCATATGGTAGTTCTATTTTTAATTTCCTGAGGAATCTCCATACTGTTTTCCACAGTGGTTGTACTAGTTTACATTCCCACCAACAATGTACAGAGTTACCTTTTCTTCACATCCTCACCAGCATTTATTATTTCTTGTCTTTTTAATAATAGACATCTTAGCAGTATGTGGTGATATCTTATTGCGGTTTCCATTTGTATTTTCCTGATGTTAGTGATGTTGAACAGTTTTTCATGTATATATTGGCCATTTGTATGTTTTCCTTGGAAAAATGTCTATTCAGACCCTTTGCCCATATTTTTTTTTCCTCTGGCTGCACTGCATGGCTTTTGAGATCTTAGTTCCCTGACCAGGGTTGGAACCCAGGCCACAGCAGTGAAAGCACCAAATTCTAACCACTGGAACACCAGGGAATTCTCTGCCCATTTTTAAATTGGGTTATTATTATTTTTTTTGATATTGAGTTGTATGAGTTCCTTGTATACTTTGGATATTAAACCCTTATAGAATATGTGGTTTGCAAATATTTTCTCCCATTCCATAGGTTGCCTTTTCATTTTGTTGATGTTTTCTTTTGCTGTGCAGAAGATTTTTAGTTTGCTGTAGTCCCACTTGTTTACTTTTGCTTTTGTTTCCTTTGCTTTTGGTGTCAAATCCAAAAAAAATAATTGCCAAGACCAATGTAAAGGAGCTCACCCACTATGTTTTCTTCTAGGAGTTTTACATTTTTGGGTCTTACATTCAAGTCTTTAATCCATTTTGAGTTGATGTTTGTGTATAGTGTAAGATAGGGATCTAGTTTCATTTTGTTGCATGTGGCTATCCAGTTTTTCCAGTACCATTTATTGAAGAAAATATCCTTTCTCCATTGTATATTCTTGGCTCCTTTGTGGAAAATCAATTGACCATATATGCATGGATTTATTCCTGGGTTTTCTATTCTGTTCCATCAATTTTTGTGTCTGTTTTTATACCAATGCCATACTGTTTTGATTACTATAACCTTGAAATATAATTTGAAATCAGGAACTGTAATAGCTCAAGCTTTGTCCCTCTTTCTTAGGATTGCCTTTGCTATTTGGGGTCCTTTGTGATTCCATATGAATTTTAGGATTTTTTTTTCTATTTCTGTGAAAAATGCCATTAGAATTTTGATAGGGATTGCATTGAATCTGTAGATCACCTTGGATGTGGACATTTAAAAATATTAATTCTTCCACGCATATGAAATATACCACAGGCTTTTATATTCTTTGTTTTCTTGTTTGATTTCTAATTATAAACACATCATTCTGTATCTCTGTATAGTTAGTACAGGCAGGACTTCATCTTCCCTTTCCCACAAAGTTCTCCGATATTTTGCAATTTACAACTGATTGGCTCTTTCCAATGTAAAGTATGAGAATCAACAGTAGAATCAAAAATAAGGTCCCAAACCAGTTGGGGAGATTTCTCTAGACTAATATTTTTAGAAATTAAGGTATAACTCATATACAGTTAAAACTCACACTTTCTAGTGTACAGTTCATACCACAATAAATATATTGAAAAATCACATCACCTCCAAAATTCCTTCATGTACTATTTAGTCAGATGCATCTTCAGCTCCAGTCTTTACCCATTCTCACCTCTTTTGGGACCATATATCTTTGAATGACATATAAATGAAATTATAGAATATTTAGCCTTTGGATTGGGCTTCATTCACTTAGCATAATGCATTTGAGATTCATCGATGTTGTATATATCAATGGTTCATCCATTTTTGTCACTGAGTAGTAATCCATTGTATGGATGTACCACAGTTATTTATCCATTACCCAGGTGAAGGATGTTTGTGTTGTTTACAGTTTTGGATGATTATGAATAGAGTCTATAAACATTTGTGTGGATATAGGTTTTCATTTCACTTGGGTAAATACTTAGGAATTGAATTGCTGGATTATACTGTAAGTACACATTTAACCATCAAATTGTTTTGCAAAGTTGCTGTACCTTTCTGCATTCTCACCAACAATGTATGAGAGTTCCAATTTCTCCACATCCATACCAAACCTTGGTATTGTCAGGAATTTTTATTTTAGCCTTTTTCATGGGTATGTAACAATATCTCATGTAGTTTTAATTTTCATTTCACTAGTGACTAATGATGTTGATCATCTTTTCATGTTCTTGATTATCATTCATATACCTTTGGCAATGTGTCTGTTCAAGTCTTTTGCTCATTTTTTTATTGAGCTGTTTGATTACTTGAGTTCTGAGAGTTATTTATATACTCTGGATACAAGTATTTTATCAGTTATGTGTTTTGAAAATACTCTATATAATTTTGTTGGTTTTCTTTTCATTCTCCTAAGAGCATGTTCTAAAGAGCAGAAGTTTATAATTTTGGTAAAGTCCAATTTATCAATTTTTTTCTTTTAGTGATTATGTTTCTGGTGTCATCCCTAAGAAATCTTTGCATAATCCAAAGGGCATAAAAATTTTTCACCAGTATCTTCTTCCAAAAGATTTAAAGTTTTAGGTTTTACGTTGGCTCTATGACCCATTTAGAGATAATTGTCTCAGGTAGGGGTTGAAGTTCAAGGTATGGATTGCAGTGTATGGGTTGAGGTTCATTATTTTTTTGTACTTGAAGGTACAAATATTACAGTGCCATTTGTTGAAAAGACTATCCACTCTCCATTGAATTAATCTTGTACCTCAAAAATTTAAAAGCAGTATAATTTAAAATAGCACCAAAACCATGGAATACTTAGGTATAAATCTACAAAACATGCAAGATCCATATGCTAAAAAACTATAAAACACTGATTGAAAGAAAACAAAGAAGACTTAAATGAAAGCTGTATTGATGGATTGAAATATTGAATATTGTTAAGATGTCAGTTCTTTCCAACTGCTCTATAGATTCACTACAATCCCAATCAAAATCTCAATAGAATATTTTTGAAATTGATAAGTTGATTCTAAAATTTATATGAAAATTCCAAGGATCTAGAATAGTCAAAACAATTTTGAAAAGGAACAAAGTTGGAGGGCTCATACTACCTGCTTTCAAGGCTTACCGAAAATTGCATTAAGCATAACAGTATGATATTGGCAAATGGATATACACAGAGATCAATGGAACATAATAGAGAATATAGAAATAGATTCATAGGGATCATCAATTAAGTTTTGGCAGACACAAGGGAAATTCAATAAAGAATGATATTTTCAACTAATGGTGCTGAAACAATATCTATATTTTTAAAACAACAAAAACAAAATTAAAACCATGGGGCAGTTGTGGATAAGAGACTTACAGTAACCCAAAAGGAAAAGACTCACTTCTTTTCTCTATAGATTTCCAGTTCTCTCATACTCCAAGTCACCTTTTCTTAGCCCCTCAATATGATTCAATAAGACAGAAGAACTCACCTTCCTATGAGAGTTCAGGCTTCCAGAGTTTTCTTCTATGTTTATATAACAAATACTTTGTATGTCTATTGGCATTTGTGAATTGTCTTCTCATTCATTTATTTTCTTCATTGGGAGTATTAGTCTGTCTCTATTTCATTTCTAAGAGCTCTTTATATATGTAGGATATTATACTTGTTTGACACAGCATTCAAGTATTTTTTGCAAGTTTCTCATTTGCTGTTTATTTTGGTTCACATGCTTTTTGGCATAGAGAAGTTCCATTTTTATGCAGAAAAGATATAAATCGTTTTCTTTTTGCCTACATTCTTATTCTGAATTCTCTTGAAGAGCTTCAAAGTGTTCATGAACCTTTCAGAAATGCATCCTAAAATTTGATGTACATATAAGCATATAAAATGTGCATATAAAGTAGGTTCAATTTCCCTTTTATGAATTCTTGTATACTTTGGTGTGTAGTTTTCTTTTCCAGTATAATATAAGCTGAGTGGTAAGAGAATCTTTCTCTATATAAACATTCCCAAGATGTTTTAAAGAGCACTGGCAGGGGCTTCTCTGGTGGCGCAGTGGTTGAGAGTCCACCTGCCGATGCAGGGGACACGGGTTCGTGCCCCGGTCCGGGAAGATCCCACATGCCATGGAGCAGCTGGGCCCGTGAGCCATGCCCGCTGAGCCTGTGCATCCAGAGCCTGTGCTCCGCAATGGGAGAGGCCACAATAGTAAGAGGCCCGCGAACCGCAAAAAAACAACAACAACTCTAAAAGAGCACTGGCAATTACAAAGAAGTTAACAACTTAAATTGCAGAATTATAGTGCAAGCAAATAACAAAAAAAGATTTAGAAGATACTATTTGCTTATCTACCTCTAACTCTCATGTCTAAGTATTTCAAAGCATTTAATTGGCCCCATAATAGTTTACTATTGTCTTCCTTAAATGATACTTTTAAGGTGTTCCTGTGATGTGGAAACTTGCATGCTAATTATGTTGAAGTCTAGAGCCTGAAATAGTAATCAGCTCAATCCACACATAGGCACATAAAATAAGGTGGACATTTCTGAGCCCACTTTTAAAAGGGAAAATGAATACCAAGCTGCTAAAACTCAATTTCCATGGTGAATTTTTTCCATAATTATTATTTTTTAAAAGCCCAGGTCCATGATACCCGCCCCCCCAGAACTGGTTGATGAATAGAAAAGAAATGGGTAATTGCTGATGTTGAAAAAGATAAGATTTGATAGTGACATATCGCACAGATAGGTAACTTGCCTATTGAGCCATCTAATCGTGAGTTGGCTTGGACATGCTACAGCAAATTTTTTAGAAATCTAATATTTCAGTTATTGGAAAGAACCCAATGATCTAATCCTAACACAGTGTCATGTTTCATTGCTGAATAAGTCAATGCACAACATAGAATTAAGAGGCTTATTAATTATATGGTCATAAATTTCAGAGTGAAAAAGGCAAATTGGGTATTTTGGAGTAATTATTGGCTTTGGGAGATGAACAGCCAATTTAAGGTAATTAATCAAATGAAAAGCTCACCTAGGCTCCTTGGCAAAAAACTCACAGAGCCCTTGACAAGGGTGGCACTTGTGTTTGCCACTTTTCATCCATATTTTTGGCTAGGCTTTTTAAAAAGTCTTTAAAAACCAAAAAGAAATAATTACAATTCTTAATTTATATCAGCATGTAGGAGGAAAACACCTGATATTTGTCAGGAACAGCTCTGAGTGGGACTTGCTTTGAGAAATCTTTCTGCTCTGCATTCGATATGTCTCCTCATCCTGACCAGATAATACCACTGTAAATACACACAGAGAAGGAAAGGCCAGAGGGAAAATTCTTTTCTAATTAGAGAGAATGATTCTTTAAGTTTACAGATCACAGATAATTTTTCAATAGCTCAAGATGTCCTAGCTCTGGAGGAATATATACATTTAACTGAATGGAGGTAAGTGTAGTATCACTTACTTTAGGCATTTAATTGATTCTGTAGCAATTTGATCAAAGCTTATTCTTAATACAAGAACAATGTTTTATAAAGTCAGCACCTGGATAACAACTCTGTAGCCAGCTGAATGAATCTTTACAGAAATGATTCTTGAATAAAGAGACTGTCAACAAAGAAATTATTTCCAGTTTCAGATCACAGGAAAAATATGTGTCAAGACGTGAGTGACACAACAGCAAGTTAACAAGTGTTCGTGCACTATCTTAATGGGAAATATGATTAAGGATGAATCCTAAAAAATAGTTTCAGTACGGACAGACTCAAAAGCCAAGCCGGTTTATGCCTAATCTGGGAAAGCATCCATAAGACATGTATGTGCACTATAGAGCACCAGCCACTTCCTATCCCACAAGCGGCAGGACTTCATTTGTAGCAAATGCTTTATTTTTATTTTTTTCAAAGGAATGAAGTTAAGGTCGAAATCAGTTATCTCAAGTCAACTATCTGCTTTCCAAGAAGGTTACATAATCATTATGCTTCTGTGTTTCCAGAGCAGACTGGACCCAAGGTGTCTGCCACTTGGCATTGAAATGGAGGGTCCCAGGGCGATTTTCCTGAGGTGCGTGTGTGCTCCAGCGCACGGGGCCCTGTCTCTGGAACCCAGCTCAACGTGTGAACAAAGAGAAAAATTAACTTGTCCTTTGTCCTCATGAGAGGAAACCTTGTGTCAGAAAATATCAGCCATATTTCCAAGCCGAAACTGACTAAACCTAAAGCTTTAATTGCCAGAGGGTGTCCTACATTCTGGAATGTCTGAAGCTCCAGAGTCTCACTGCCACTGTAGATTCACAGGGGATGTGGGGAAGCCACGCATGTCTAAGAGGATACATCCTAAAGGATACATCACCAAAAATATCATAAGGACCTCATTAGAAGAGTGTGTCACCTGTAACACAGTCTATATGCCTGGGTCCCCCAAGGATTATGTCATAGAAATGTTCTGGTGAACCTCAAAGATTAGAGAAGCAATGCAGTAATTTATCCTAACCAGAGATATTTCCATATTCTCATGGAAAATTTGAATTAGATGACCATGGGGGGCAGTTAAAGACATTCAGAGTATTTTTTATTGTATTTATTCTGAATACAACATTACAGAAATAAATATGCATTTTATGTTGTATCAACCATTTTTTGGATATGAGGGCAGCACTATTTGGACTAAGCTGCAGGCAGGGTGTGAGGTATGGAAATTTAATTTAGAATCAAAGCAGGTTAGAGCTGGGAGAAACCTTAGGAACACTCGGGGCCAGTCATTTCCAAACCTCCAGGTGCTTAAGAATCATTTAGGGAACTTGGTGACAATGCAGAGATGCCAGTTCTGGGAGTCTGCTTTGGTTCTAAAGCAGTATAACACTCAAAACACTTCTTAGTCCAACTACTGTGGTGCACAATAGAGGAAGTTGGGAACCAGAGAGGGTAAGTGCCATGCTCAAGGACACACAGGAAAGTATTATCAGACATACTTCCCTCTTCTGGACAGAACACTTGAAGACTATCTGACATCCTAAGATGGCAGGAAACCAGCCACTCACTACTGTCCCTGACTGAATAGTCTGCTTGATACCAAAACGGCAATAGCTTTTGTGAGCAAAGCAAATTAGCTTCTGCCATTAGTCATGTGGGAAAAATGTGTGGGTAGTATTTTACTGCCCTTTCTGTCATAGGGACCCACTCATATATATATATATATATATATACACAGCATTCCCAGGGAATCAGGAATGTTGGATTCTAGAGCCCCCTTCGCAATAAGATTTTCTTAGGCAAGTCACCCTTCTCACTTTCACTTCATGTATTGATCAAGATGAAGCTGAGAGACCTCAGATTATGAGTTTTACCACAGGCAGAAATATCCAGCTTCCTTCTTCCGTTTTAGTCACTTAATTGTTGTGTGAATGATAGTAATTATACTAATAGTTAATAGTGAGTACTAAGTGCCAGACAGTATCCTAAGCGTTTTTCACAATTTCTTGCACTTCATTCTTACAATAGGTCACTGTTACTGTATCCATTTTTCAGATGCAGAAGCTGAGGTAAAAAGAAGTTGATTAACTTTCCTAAGGCTACGTAATTAGTGCATTGTAGAGCTGGGAAGAAATCAGATAGAGAGGGAAAATAAGAAAAGCAGGATATTATGATGACAATATATTTAAATATTAGTCTTTTGTCAGCATTTTACTTTGCCCTTTGCCTTTCCCCTACATAAAACGGGGGGGAATGTATGCTTATTGCCTCAGAAATGGACATGGCAGACAAAGGAGTCTTTTTCTGGCTTTTATCTTTCAATCACTAAGACCTTTAGAGGAACTGAAATGAGTCACTACATAGATGATTTGGGAGAAAAAAATAACGAGTGAAGCTTACACACACACACACACACACACACACACACACACACACACACACCCTTGTATACCTACACAGGTGTCTGAGCTTGCAAGGGAGAAAAATGGAAAAGAAGCAATGAAAGTATAGATATTGTAGTGCAGAGAGTGTATCTTGCTACCAAGACCTGAAAAGGTGGTAAAACTCTGCAAAGAGGTTCATGGAATCCAAACGGAGAGGAGCTTGAGCTCATTTCCTGGGGGAGACCAGAGATGGACAGCCAGAACCCAGAGAGGAAATGGCCAGCCCTAATGTCCAGGTAGAGTTTCCATGTTCCACCATGACACAGAAGCATCAGAACGTTTACCATCTTCCCAGGAGCAGCATCAAATGCACAGAGAGATATGTCCTAAGAGAACACATCTGCCATGGACAAATGGCAGAAGACCAGATGGAGTAAATCTGCGTGGACAGATGAAACTGAGAATTGTGTGGACCCTTTGTAACACTTAAGCATTCTTACTTGGCTGTAACTTGGGAAGAATCAGGTAAAACCCTGTACTGGTTGAAATTGGGATTCTGTCACCCTGGCAGAATTTGGGTTCAAAATAGAAAATAACGTAATTTTATTTTATGCATACTTGAGTTTGCGAAATTATTTTTGTACCTAGTAATATAGCAATAATTCCAACTTTTGAGAAGCAGCAACCAGCTTTGAGATGTGGTGTGTTTTTTTTTTTTGCATTCGTGTACTTCTATCGTTTTGGTGAAGGGAAAATCTCTGTCATATATGCATAGAGAGAATTTTCAGAAATCTATTAACTACTAACAGTAACATTAACCATTAAGTAATAACAGTTGCATCCGTAAGAATTAAAAGTAGTTGGAAAACCTCCATATGAGCTCAAACAGTAAGATGATGCTTCTGTTTCTAGTCATGTGTACTTAGACTTGAGTGACCTTAGCTTTTGAATTAGAAGGGGGTATTATAAGGAGATGGGAGGTGTACCTTTCCAACACCTTGATACTGGACTTTTAGCTTCCAGAAATAAGAGACAATAACTTTCCATTGTTTAAGCTACCTAGTCCTTGTTACAACAGCCTTGGAAAAATTGTACAGAAATGTAATCAACAAGAAAATTTTTTTAAAAATTTGATTGAACTGTCAGGAAGCTAGGGTTATCACACAGTGCATAACCTTTTCAATGCCACAGTGCTTACCTCTTTAATGCTTAGTACAAACAAAAAGACCTTCCTGGCCAGCCATATTCAAAGTTACTAGAACCTCTGGCCTCTTGTGTAGTAAGGACTCCAATACCCAAGGCTGATAAAAAAAAAAGACTCAACTTGGAAAGATGTTGCTCTTTTCTTTAATCCTCAAGGGAAGATGATCCGAGTTTTTATTCCTTATTTACTTCTAAAGAATCAACAAAAACCCACTGCTACAATTGTTATGTATTCATGGTATCGATACAGATATTTATATAACACAAAGTTCAGAGCTCTGTAGAAGTCTTTTATAGCCTTTAAAAATCCCCCTTTCTATTTTAGAATAACAAACTAGACTCTTTTAAATCCAAGACAAAATTATGTGAACATTATACTTTATATTAAGCCAATTAAACTTAACAAATAGTAGAGTTACTATCTAGTAATTTGAAGATGATCACCAAACTGAAACTACCTATTTAAGATTATAAATATCTGGCTACAATTTTAAAAGAATTTCCTAGTACTTAACTCTAACAACTCCTAAAAAATTACACTAATATCCTCCAGATAATATTCAAATACTTGTTTTCTAGAAACTGACTGGAGTTGCATTCTATCCCATAGCCGAACCCTTTGGTGAAGAAACATCTTCTGGTTTACACTGTTTTCTTCTGATTGTCTACAAAAATTTGTGCTTCTCACTAATAAAGTAAAATTTCAAAGCACTTATTTTTTAGGGGAAAATGGATATATAGGAATTCTTGGAAAAAGTCCAGATTGTACAAAAAAAGAATGAGATGCCAGAATGAATTCTTTGCATTTGTACAGTATCTTGCACAGAGTAGGCATGGTCTATTTTAAAAGTTTATATAAAAGAAGAGTATTTTATTTCAAACTAAATTAGGTGGATGAGAACAGAAGGCTTTCTTCTTTGAGACTACCTCACATTTGGTTAGCATTTGACACATCCTTCCAAGTGCACTATATCATTTGGTTTTGCAACAGACCTTATTAGAGTTGGCCAAATCTACAGAAAAAAGAAATGAGCTCAGAGAGATTATAGAGTTGGTAAGCTCACCTAGCTAGGAAGTAGCAAAGTTAGACATCAGCTCAGGTTTCTAATTCCACATCCTGTGCCCTTCACTTTCCTTCCAGGCCATACGGAAGCCTATCTCTCACACCACATCTTTCAGGGTAGTTTGTCAACTGGGTTTACGTTACAATAAAATATAACTTTCCTGCATGATTCCTTGATCTTGAACTGTTGTAGCTAATCAAGGCCTATTTGTTACCAGAGTATAAACGGAGGCAAATAATATACTTTGATCTCTTTACACATAATCTACTTTCAAGCTTCAGTTCCTGTAGTATATACTTGCTAAATATCATTGAATATTAAAGGGGCAGGAAAGCATTTTACCCCATTTATTTTCTTGCTTAGCTAGAATGGCCAAGAAGAAGCAACTAAATTATACTTGAATATATAGTAAGAAATGTTATCACCAGGAAATCGTCAGATGTGATGTTATCATTTTTGTAATTACAAAAGAAAGATCCATTCCACTGTAAGTTACCACAATATGGGGATAATTGCTATGCTACTACAGAATAGTTGCACAATATGGTTATTCTTTTCATACAAACTATAAATTATGTACTAAACATAATATAATTTATAATGAAAAACTTAACATGGCTTAAAGTAGCTGCAAAATTCAAGTGGCGTTCTGTGGTTGTTGCAAAGTAATTACATAATTATTTAAGCCTCACAAGCTTATAAATTACAAAGTACTTATGAAATGCATCACCACAAGAAGTTAAATGGAACTTAAAATAGTTACTAACCTAATTTGGGTAATGTTTTCTGTTGTGCTAAATGGCAATCCCATTATTATCTTTCTTGAGATAGCATCTAATATATTTCAACAAATGCTTCTCATTTGTCTTTATTCACAGAATCCTAGACTCTCAATGTTGGAAGAAAACATTTAGACCAAGTTCTCTACCCAAACTATGAGCCTCTTCTACAGCATTCAAGACGATTTATTATTGGGCTTCTTGGATCAAAGCAGCCCAGAACTCCAGAAATTAAAAATAAAGTCAGTGAATTGGTTGAGATTCTTTGGTTGCATGTGACACGTGATCAACTCACCCTGGCTTCAGGGAAAGAAGACATTTACAAGTTCAGGTACTTGAAAAGCCCAAGGTTATTGGCTTCGAGCCTGGTTCGATCTAGGTGTTAAAATGATGTTCTAAGTATTCAATCTTCTTTTAAGTATCTGCTTGAGTTTCTCTGTTGACTTTGTTCTCAGAGAGGCTCACCCTTTGTAAGTGGCAAGATGTCTGTCAAAAGATTCATGTACCGCCTACTGACTCAGTCATTCCAGTAGAGAATTTCTCTTTCCCAGTAGTTCCAGGAAAGACTTGGAATGTTCTGATTGGGATGTTCTGTATCATATGCATTTCTCTGAATCAATTACTGCATACAGGTGTCCATGGATCACATGAGCATCCCTAGAACCAGGAGGGTAGGGTCTTTCCCAAAGGAATACTGTGATCCTGTTAATGAAAGAAGAAAGAATGAATGCTGAGCAGAGAAACATAACAGATGTCCACGACAGCCGAGGTTTATTACTCTTCCTCTAACAGAGATATTTCTCTTCTTCCTCTTTTATAGTGGGGGACCTCTGGGAGTTGAGTTCTGGTGAAAATAAAATGGATCCAGTCAACAAACTGGGCCAAGCTGGAAGCTGACATCCGTACTGTTGGCATTTACCACGAACACACCAGAAGGGTAATTACAAGTTTACAGAAGCTCTCCTTTTATTTTTTCATCCAAAATGCAGTTACCCTGGACACAATGTTCTTTAGCCTCAATCCACAGAGCATTGATTCACTAGAACCAATCTTTCAAAAGTACTTAAAATTTTCTTTTGTCTTCTTTTTTAAATAGTAGCCATGCATGACTCAGGATTTCTGCAGACACCGTTCATCGTCCACAGAACACTCTGATGAACCACAAAGCACTGCTATAAGTGCTAATGATCTTATAATCGCAGTGTAGGGAGACAGGAGCATCTTATGCTCATAAGGATGAAGGAGTAAATTGTGCGGTGCTAGAGAAGCTTGCCACGCTATTTCTCAGGTGTAGCAGGCATCTGTTATTCCTTCTGGCTGCCAAGCATCTAAACCTCATTCCCAATGGGCAGTTATCCATCTTATGGGTTTTTGATGGGAGACAGAGACATCTGTCATCACTGAAGTCAAAAATGCCCCCAGCTCACTTTCCCAATCCCCCTTGCAGCTAGTGTGTGGGCATGTGACCTAGCCTCTACCCATCAACTACATCTACTTTGGTCTTTGACTAGGGGACTAAAGACGCAAGTAAGGAAGCACTGAGACAAAGCTTCTCTGGCAGTGGAGGCCATTGCTATGAGATCAAGTTCTTGGTGCAACAGAGCAGCAGGTCCAGCAGCTGTGTTCAGTGTCTGAGGTCATTCATGTCCACAGCTTAAGTGCGTGTTTAGGACTCAGCAACAGCACTTCCAGGGCCATCCTTCCTGGACCCATTTTGCGATGTAAATTTGGTATTGTTCCTGACTGCAGTGCCTCTGAGCCTGGATTTCCAGTACCCGCAGAGCTTCTATGAGCTCCCCATTATCTTTTTTCTTTTCTAAAATAAGCCAGAATTAATATCTGCTGCTTGCATCCGAAAACCAAGGTTGATATGAAAGTTCTCGTCTTATGCAGTCTAGAAGGATTTTCCAGCATAGTGGTTAAGGGGATAGCCTGCAATCTTGTCTTTCACATAATAATTCTTTGATTGTGCTTAAGATACATAACTATTCTCATTCATAATCGTCTTTGTGAAATGGGAGAATGGTATCTACTTCCTAAGATTTGCTGCAAAGCAAAGCACTCAGCATGTCTCCAGAACATAGTAAAGTCTCAATATGAGCTTTTAAAATTATGAAAGAATTCTTAGTGTGGTGACATGGCTTCTGAGTTATAAGAAGCATTTACTCGCATAGAGGGATGAAATGAGGGATTTATATTTAAAAGCTAAAATTCTGTCACGAAGGACACTTAAGCATTTAAAACTTTTATAATTTTTAATCTTTTTAACAGTAGTGGCCTCAGTAAAGTGTGGGGGAAAGCCAAGTTTGGCGAAATGACTCATAGATTTTTCTGAGGCATCTATCTCCCTGTGCAGGGTGAGTGCTCTCCACTGGGTTAGCTTACAGTTTTGATCACTATAAAAATGTAAAAACGTTTGTTGTGACGCCCACCATTTATACTTCAGCATGACTAGTGGGTCTGATCAGACGTTGGTGTAAAGGTGTGGAACAGAGGGGGATGGCTTGTGAATCCTGAGAGGGAATGGGAGCCTCACAGCTGAATTAGCATGAAAATAGTGTACAGAGGTGCCTGGGCCCCCCTAGACGGGAAGAGCGAATTTTCTGTCATACCTTCACTCTCCTAAAATTGGTGATTGACTCCTGTTTTGCTATGGAATTTTACTGAAACCAAAAACGTATGTGCTTATTTTCCTTTAAGACTATAATTAAGGCAGAAAATGCTCCCCCAACTCTTGCAGGCATACATCCCAAATACTCACAAAATTGTACCAGAAATTGGAGATGACAGCCATGGTAGAAGGATTGAGAAAGCAGAGGCAAGGAAAAAGCCCATGTTACTAAGTTAATAACCAGAAGAACATCTAAATAGGGGCAGTTCCCTTACAATACCACATACTATTTCTTAAACAGAGTGATTCTGTGGTTTGTAATCAAGTGTCTGAATTCTGAATTTATAGGCCCCAGGATGGTAAGTGTGGTTATATGGTATTTAGCAATTTTGTGTGGTGTTGTGCTAAATATGGAAAAGTCAGAAAAGTATTTCAGTGCTTTTCCTTTGAGTCTACTCTGAAAGTTGGGTTGAGTGATGGAAAAAAAAAAAAGTCTGGTAAGGGGCAATCAGGTATATCTTCTTTGGAACTTTAATTTCATTTGAGGGACATCTCTTTAGAATATGTCTAAATTAACTTCTTCCGTTTTAGCTCATGAAATTGCAATCATTTCTCAAAATCTTGAAGTACGTAATACACGGGGGAGAATTTCTGCTCAGTATGCCAAAAATGATGTCCTGTTGGTTACAATCTGATCAAGGGTCAGAGATGAGGTCTCCTCGTCATCCCTGGAGGCTTTAAGCACAGGATGAAGGCTCACTAGCCAGGACTTTGGACTCTAAAAGCATTTCCCAAAGTGTTTGGGGGCCAGGACACACTGGAAAGGACTTGCAAGCTGAGTGTCTGGGGTTCAAAGGTTTGCTCTGCCACTCACTGATACGGAATTTGAAAAAGAAATTCAGTGGCCTCTAACAGCCCTTCCAAACTTCTAAGGTTTGTCAAGGGTGGGATTATAGGTTTGATATAAAAGTAAAATGTTCACGCTTTCTATACCTAATCCTACTCTTTCAGGATCTGTGGTGGTTTAGAAATCCCAAAACTGATGATATTTTAAATTATCTTTTAACTCAGTTAAAAAATCACACATCATTCAATGTGTTTCCTCCAGAGTCAAACTTCATTTTTTGTCCCAAATCATATTAATGTACCCCAGTCTTCTACCATGTTCACCACACTTGGTTCCAAAAGTCTTTTGACTATTGACTATTTTTTTAAACTCAAATTCATCCTGAAAGTAAAAAGATTCATTACTATTGAGTATATTAAGTGAATATACCTTAGATTCTAAAAGCATTTCCAAATAAATGTTTTGAGTCAACATGGCAGAATAAGAAGAACCTTATTAGTTCTTAATAGTCTTAATTAGTCTCAAACTGAATTTTGACCAACAGCTAGCTCTGCTACCAGCTGACCAAGCTGTTGCCCTTTGGGAAGAAATTACTCAATTTTCTCATCTATAAAATTAAGATAGCAATGCTTACCTCCTATGAATGCTCTAAGATTAGAGATTATAAAGCATCCATAG
The DNA here is from genome assembly GCF_963924675.1 of Phocoena phocoena. Lineage (NCBI taxonomy): Eukaryota > Metazoa > Chordata > Mammalia > Artiodactyla > Phocoenidae > Phocoena > Phocoena phocoena. The sequence goes on from NC_089220.1 coordinate 46,703,816, forward strand.
CAGGGTCCAGCACATGGTAGGCATTCAATAAATCATAACGAAACAGAAATGGCAATATGATTTTCCTAAGTGTGCAGTTACCTAAGGTAACTACTCGAAGGAAAAAAATAGTTGTTTACATGTATAAGTTATGGTAAGTGTTTTAAAGAATCAGTTTTATGTCACTGTGGTTAAATTGATCGTGAACTATTGAGACCTTCTTAGATGGATGGCTTTCCTAAGAAAGTCCTCCATTTCTAGTTCATGTATTCATTCACTGATTCAACAACACCCTTAAACACACTCATCACTGCAGTTTATTTGAAATGTCTGCAGGTAGTGAATTTCAGAGAACGTTGCCATGTTAGTCTACCACCTCCACTCCCACCAGGACTCCTGAGAACAACTGAAATGCTAGACAGGTATTCTTCCCATAGAGAGATACAAACCACCACAACATAAAACAGTGTTAAAGCTGTGCTTGTGATGTGACGGTGGCAACTACCCTTTCCCTTCCGCCAAAGTTCCTGGCCTTGACATAGTTCGTCACTAGTTCTGGGGATGGCAGAGAAGTAGGAAGTTCTTCCTCTGGAGGTTCTTTGCTTCTGTGGCTGCTGTCTCCCCTGTGTCACGTGTCCTTTGTTCCGGAGGACGTCGAGGAGCTTCTGCCTGCCCTCAGCCCGGCACCTGTCCATCCTTCCTGGATTATAGACAGAGCCCGCTCATTTCCCGGGGGAAGTGTCTTTCTATTACCAACCTCATGATCACCGTGTTCCTTTGCTGCAGACAGTCAGTCCTGGTCTCCCATGTGCTCACTCCCCTTGGCCTCTGCCTGTCGCCCCTCTCCATGGCACTTACCAAAGTCACATTACCCACTGGTTGAATATCTGCCATATTTCATGTCATAACTTTCTAAGTGATGTGAGTGAGTTATGCGCAAAAGTTTTGGAAAGCAAAAAAAAAAGTGAGAAAATAATTAGTTTGGCCTAGGGAGACCTAGGCAGATTCTACAAAGGAGATAGGACTTGAAGATGAATAATAACAAAGAGAGGAGGAAATGGAATTGGGGGCAGAAGGAATTAAAAAAAAAAAAAGGAAGCCATAAAAATCCATAGGGTCAGGAAAGAATGTTCACTATGAGCAGTGTGTTGAATGTATGGAGAAGAATAACTGGAGATGAGACTGGGAAGGGAACTTAGGGTCAAACCACAAGGAGCTAAATAGGCCAGTCTATGGAGTTCACATTTATACGCAGGCAATAGGAAGTCATTAAAAATGTTGGACGTGGCAGTAACACGATAGAGCTGCACTTAGAGGATGAATGTGTTAGCACTGGGGCAAGTTAGAAAGAAGAGTCTAGAGATAGGGCAATTAGTCAAGAGCTACTGGAGAAATCCAAGCTAGCAAGGATGAGAGCTTCAACTATGGGTGGCAAGGGAAGAAGAGGAGGGGATTGAATCAGGAGACACTTCAAAGGAGAAAGTTACAGGATGAGATGACTATTTGAAACTGTGAAAATAGGTAGAAGAAGTCAAAGAGGATTCTGAGATGACACTTTGAATTCCTGCATTCTGTCTATAGATAGATCTATATCTTATATGTAAGATACCTCACGTAAATATAGACGTAGGTATAGATAGATATAGGTTTCTTCATCTTGCTTTCTTTACCTATACCCTTTGCTTAATCTAAACACCTGCATATAACATGCCAGCATGATGATGAAGCACTAACTATTTGCAGGATAAACTAGAAGAGCTTCTAGGAGCTCATCATTTTCTCACAAAAGCTGGGCATCTGGCATACATTACAGGGAGGTTATGGAATTTTCTTCCCTGGAGGTCTTTTACAGCAAGCTAGATACCCATCTGTCCATGAAGGCTTAGGTGTGGTCCTCTCTGAAGCCTGGGAGATGGCTGACTTGAGTTCTTGTGATCTTTTCCAGGTCTACAATGCTATGCTTCTACATCATTTTATGGCTTAACCCCAAGATATATTATTCATTTGATAAAATAAATAATAAGGTGAAATTTGAAATTTTTTATGGACACTGTCATAGAACATATTCTGGGAATTCTTAAAATTAACCTGTGGGTCCACTGAAAAAATCATGAATAATTTTATAGGTCAGGATTTCCCAAAGTGTGTTTGATGGAAGTAGTGCTGTATTATTCTTGCTCCAAAAAATGAGAAAGGACAAAAATTCAGTGTACATTACTATATAAAAGCCCTGAGATTTCCTATAGGAAAAAAGTTTCAAAAATATTCACCTAGAACTTCTCAAATATTTTAGGAGAAAGAAAGAGACATATGCATCCACAACTATATATATGACTGTCTCTATCTATCTACCTATCTATCTATCTATCTATATCTACTTTTAAATTTCCTACAAAAATGGGATTGTATAAAACACACTTTGGTAAATATTATTCTGATTTATTCTTCATATCATGAGAAAATCTGGGTTGAGTGTATCACCAATAACACCTAAGCTTGTCCAAGGATGATCTTTGGTTAATCTGATAATTTAGTTATTTTAAAATTACAGTTTGCTTCTCTATAAAATGAAGATAATAACACCTACCTCATAAGGTTGTTATGAGAATTAAATAAAATGAAATGTGTAAAGCACCTGGCACAGGGACTGTACCTTGTAAGTTCTCCATAAATGTTAGCCTCCTACCCTTTGCGTCTCCATTACATTTTGGTATCTAATACATCTGGCAATTAAAACCATTGGGTTCTGGTAAGCAATGGATATACCATCCTGTGTTAAATTAAAATGCAGAAGCTCAAGTGATTTTCCCTCAATAATCACAGCTATATGGAAATGTGTGTGTATGTGCATAAGAGACACTTACAAAAATGAGAATATTTTTAATAAGTGGTGGGATCATGGGTGGTTTGTTTCATTTTTTAAAAAAAATTAATGGACTTTATTTTTTAGGATAGTTTTAGGTTCATAGGGAAGCTGAGAAGAAAGTACAGAGTCCCCACATACCCCCTTCCCCACATACCCCCTTCCCCACACACATGCAGCCTCCCTTACCATCAACTACCTACACATTGTGGTACAGTTGTTACAATCAATGAACCAACAATGACACATCATTGTCAACCAAAGTCCATAGTTAACATTAGGCTTCACTCTTTGTGTTATACATTGTGTATGTTTTGACAAATGTATAATGACATGTATCCGCCCTTATAGTGTAATGCAGAATAGTTTTGCTGTCTTAAAAATCTCCTGTGCTCCACCTATTCTTCCTTCTCTTCTCCCAAATCCATGGCAACCACTGATCTTTCTACATAATGTGGTATGTAGCCCTTTTAGATTGTCTTCTTTCACTTAGTAACATCCTAAACCCTCTTTAAAGACCTTCCAACTGATTAAGTCAGACCCACCTGGAATAATCTCCGTCTTCATTAACAAAAAGTCAGCTGATTAGGGACTTTAATTATATCTGCCTTAAAAAAATTTTTTTTAAACTGTCTTATTAGAATATCTTTTAAATGTAAGAAAACACATTGAAAATTGACAAGCAGAAGAAACACACCAAAGAAAAATAATGAGTCTCATGTGTCAGGAACTCTGTACTGGAGTGGTCCAGCCATACTTGCTTCTCATTTCCCCAAACTGCTGAGTTCCACCTCCTGGCAGACAATTTCAAGTTGCCCTTCTCTTGTTCCCTCCTTGGCTGCTGTCCCTAGGCTTCTGCCTTTCTCTTTCAGGAGCTCAAACACCTTTTTTTTTCCAGGGTTCTCTGAGATTCTGAGGACTGAACAGGTTGCAATCCGTGAATGCAGAAAACCCAAGGGAGAACATAGAAATGGCTCCTATTTATTAAGCAATACTATGTGCCAGGCACTGTACTAGGCACTCTGCATATATTATTTCACTTAATCTTCATATCAGTGCTGTGAGATGTGTTTATGTATCTCCATTTTAGAACTGTGCAGACTGAGGCTGAGAGAGGTTAAATGACTTTCCTAATGGCACACAGGTAAGAATTAGCAGAACCAGGATTCAAATCCAGGATGGCCTGTTCCCAAACCCTTTATACTTAACACTCCTGTATGCTCAGAATGGTAACCCAAGTGCCATAGATCAGTGACTCCCAAATGTTAATCCTGCCCATAATGATGAAGTTTACGCTGGTGTGAGCCATCCAGATGGCTACTTGTTGGGCAATAATATCCCAGGATTCCAGGTGTGAGAGTTGCCCAGGGAGAAGCTAGCTTCTGCCTCTCCCTGAAGCACTCACTGGCTGCATCCTGGCCTACACCCCTGTCATAGAGTTTCCAGGCTCACAAGGAAAAAAGTTTGTAGGCCCTACAGTTCTACTTCTTAGAACAAAACATGACTATTCTAAATTGAGCAGAATTGTACTGAGTTGGCTTCCAATTTTTATACGTAATTTGACTTTTGATAAGAAAAAAAAGGAGCTAGAACAAGATTGTAATAAAACCCAAAGTACTGCACCAAGATAGACATCAAGCTCCAGCTCAAGGCACACTGACAAACAGAGCTTAGAAAACTCCGCTACATGAATGTCACATAAAACAAAATTTTAGGCTATAATTTTCTGAATTTGAATTTTTAAATATGGTCCTTTAAAAAAATCAGCTCTCTCAAGGGATAATATGCATATACTAAAATTCACCAATTTTAACTTAGTTCAGAAATTTGGCAAATGTAAGCAGTCATGTAACCACCACTGCAATCAAGATATAGAATATTTCCATCACACCAAAAGTGCCCCCCACTTTGGCCCCTTTGCTTCTCAATGTCTACAAAAAACTTGCTGGGATTTTTGTTTGGGAATTCATTCACCCTATGGAAAATTTTGGGAACAATTCACATCTTCACTATACAGAGTTTGCTTACCTGTCTCTCCATTGATTTGTCTCCTTTCATTTCTTACAGTTATGTTTTGTAATTTTCAAGATACATGTTTTACACACCTTTTATTACATTTATCCACATCTGATGTTTTTCATGCTATTGTAAATGGTATTGCTTTTTAAATTTCAAGTTCAAGTGTTATGCAAATTGTTAGCATATAAGTACAATTCATTTTTGTATATTGACCTTTTATTCTGTAACCTTGCCAATTTCACTTACTAGTACTAGTAGTTTTTTTTTAAGACATCTTGGGATTTTATACATAAAAGTTCATTGTCATATACTAATCAAGAAAGTTTTACCTCTTCTTGAGAAAAACAAATATCATATATTAATGCATATATGTGGAATCTAAAAAAATGGTATAGATGATCTTATTTGCAAAGCAGAAACAGAGACACTGATGTAGAGAACAAATGTATGGATACCAAGGGGGAAGGGGGGGTGGGATGAATTGGGAGATGGGGATTGACATATAAACACTATTGATACTATATATAAAATAGATAACTAATGAGAATTTACTGTATAGCACAGGGAACTCTACTCAGTGCTCTGCAGTGACTTAAATGGGAAGGAAATCTAAAAAAGAGGGGATATGTGTATGCATATAGCTGATTCACTTTGCTGTACAGTAGAAACTAACACAACATTGTAAAGCAACTATACTCCAATAAAAATTTTTAAAAATAAATAAATACAATGTGTGATCCTAGATAGGACTGTAGAACAGAGAAAGGACATTTGTGGAAAAACTGGGAAAATCATATAAGGTCTGTGGCTCAGTTAACAGTATTGTACCCATGTTAATTTCATGGTGTTGCTAATTAATTGTTCTATGGCCTTGTAAGGTGTTAACATCAGGGGAAGTTGGGTGAAGAGTATACATGAACTCTCTGTACTGTTTTTACTATTTTTCTCTAAGTCTAACATTAGTGTACAATAAAAAATTAACCCCCACCCCCGCCAAAAAAAGAGAAGGTTTTACCTCTTCTTTTTCAGTCTGTGTACCTTTCATTGGTCAAGATATATTATCCTTTTTATGTTTGTGGATTCAAATTGTTAATGGTTTGCTAAAGATTTTTGCATCTATATTCATAAAGGATACAGATCTGTAATTTTCTTTTCTAGCAATATCTTTCCATTGTTGTAACAATTTAATGATAGCCTCCTAAAATGAGTTGGAAAACATTCCCTCCTCTTTTGTTTCCTGGAAGAGTTTATGTAGGATTGGTATTATTTCTTCCTTAAAAGCCTGATATAGTTTATCAGTGAAGTTATCTGGGCCTAGGGTTTTCTTTTGGGGGGGGATATTTTAACTCTAATTTCAATTTTTAAATATAGATGAAGGACTATTTAGCTCATCTGTTCTATTTTGAGTAAGCTTTGGCACTTTGTGTCTTTCAAAATATGTCATCCATTGCCTCAAATTGATGAATATGTTGGCATACAGTTCTTCGTTATATTGCCTTACATTTCTTCTAACATCTGTAGGCTCTGTAGTTATATTCCCTTTTTTATTCCTGATAGTGATAATTTGTGTCTCCTTTTTTTCCTAATCAGCCTGTTCAGAATTTTCAATCAATATTATGGATTTTGTCAAATAACCAGCATTTGGGTTTATTGATTTTTCTCTGTTGCTTTGGTAGTTTCGTTTTCCTTATGATGTTTCATTGTTTTTGATAGTTGTCTTTATTTTTACTTCCTTCTACTTAATTACTGATGCTCTCCTTTTTATAATTTCTTCAAGTAGAAATTTTGGTCATTGATTTGATAACTTTTTCTCTGTAACAATATAATCATTTAATGCTATATATTTTTCTTTAAATATACTACTTTAGATCAGTCTCACAACTTGATGTGTTGTGTATTCTTTTTAATTCATATCAAATTATTAATTTCCCTTGTGATGTACTCCTTGAGCCATGAGTTATTTAGATAAGTGCCATTTGATTTCTATTTATGGATTTTCCAGAAATGTTTTTCAAAATTGATTTCTAGTTTGATGTCACTGTTGTCAGAGAAAATACTCTGCAAACATTTAAACCCTTTTAAGTTTTTAAAAACCTGTTTTGTAGCCCAGAATATTGTCTATCTGTGAATGTTTCATGTACACTTGATGAAATTATAGTATGCTGTTGTTGCGAGTATGGTGTTATATAAATGAAAATTAGGTTAAGTTGGTGTATTAGCCAGTTGGGGCTGCTATAACAAAAATACCATGGGCTGGATAGCTTAAGCAATAAACATTTATTTCTCACAGTTCTGGAGGCTGGGGAGTCCAATGTCAGCAAATCCAGTGTCTGGTGAGGACTCTCTTCCTGGTTTGCAGATGGTTGGCCACCTTCCACTGTATCCTCACATTATGGAGAGCTGGTAGCGAGAGAAAGCTACTTTATCCTCAGTAATACTTCTTTGTCCTTGATATACTCTTTGTTCTGAAGTTTGCTTTGTCTGCTACTAATATAGCTATCCCAGCTTCCTTTCAATTACTGTTTTATGTTACATATTTTGCAACTTTTTACTTTGAACCTATCTATGTCTTTATAGTTAAAGTGGGATTCTTATGGAGAGCATACAGTTATACCTTGCTTGTATATCTAATCTGACACTCTCTGCCTTTTGATTGGAATATTTTTTTAAATTTAAGTTTAGTGTACTTATCAACAAGCTTGGGTTTAATATTACTATCTTGCTATAGATTTTCTACTTATTCTATCTGGTATTTTTCTTTTTTGTACTCTTCTCCTCCCCTCTTCTGTATTAACTATTTATTATAAAATCATTTTCTCTCCACTATTTCTTAACTTTGCTTAACAAATAGGGAGAAAAAAAGCATCTTTATTTTGCTTTATTATTATTATCATATGGTAACAATAATATAGTGATAATAACTAATATAATATGATATATATAATATATTATTGTTATTTATTATATATATTATTGTTATTACTATTGGTTGCTCAAGACCAGGGGATGGCAAACTTTTTCTGTAAAGCATTGGGTATTAAATATTTTAAGTTTCTGTTGCAATCACTCAAATTTGCCACTGTAGTTGAAAAGCATTCACGGACATCATGTAAAAGAATGGATATGGCTATGTTCCAATAAAACTTTAACTACAAACACAGGTGGCAGGCCAGATTTCATTCACAGGCTGTCATTTGCCAACCCCTACTGTAAGTTTCACAATATATATCTTTAACTATCACAGTCTAAAAAATTAATAGCATACTATTTTTAGTACAACAATTTTACAAAATTATACTTTCACTTCATACCTCCCAAACATGGTCCTATTCTTATCATATATTTTAAATTTAATGTTACGGTCCCCATGATACCTTGTTATTATTTTGCTTCAAACTTTAAGTTAGCTTTCAAAGAGTTTAAAAATAAGGAAAAAATAAATAAAAATGAGGTGAAACACCTTTTAAAAATTTATCCACATATTTCTATTTCTTTCCTTCTTTATTGTCTAAATCCAAATTTCTATTTGTTATCATTTTACTTCTGTTTGGAGAATTTCTTTTAATATTTTTAAAAGTGCAGTTCTGCAAATGGTTAATTCCACTTCTGTTAGGCTGAAAAAGTATTTCTCCTAAATTTTTGAAAGACTCTTGCTGGGTACAGAAGTCTTGGTAGACAATTTGTTTTTTTAACACTTTACAGATATTATTCCATTGTCTTTGAGCCTTCATTGTTTAGGATGAGAAGTCCGTTAACATTCTTTTTCCCCATTGATACACATGTCTTTTTTTCTCTAGCTACTTTTATTTTTTTTAGCATATTTATTGGAGTATAGTTGCTTTACAATGGTGTGTTAGTTTCTTCTGTATAACAAAGTGAATCAGCTATACGCATACATATATCCCCATACGCCCTCCCTCTTGTGTCTCCCTACCACCCTCCCTATCCCCTCCTCTAGGTGGTCACAAAGCACAGAGCTGATCTCCCTGTGTGATGCAGCTGCTTCCCACTAGCTAGCTATTTTACATTTGGTAGTGTATATATGTCAATGTTACTCTATCACTTTGTCCCAGCTTACCCTTCCCCCTCCACATGTCCTCAAGTCTATTCGCTATGTCTGTGTCTTTATTCCTGTCCTGCCCCTCTGTCCATCAGAACCTTTTTTTTTTTTTTTTAGATTCCATATATGTGTTAGCATACAGTACTTTTTTTTCTTGTTCTGACTTACTTCACTCTGTATGATAGATTCTAGGTCCATCCACCTCACTACAAATAACTCAATTTCATTTCATTTTATGGCTGAGTAATATTCCATTGTATATATGTGCCACATCTTCTTTATCCATTCATCTGTTGATGGACACTTAGGTTGCTTCCATGACCTGGCTATTGTAAATAGTGCTGCAATGAACACTGTGGAACATGACTCTTTTTGAATTATGGTTTTCTGAGAGTATATGCTCACTAGTGGGATTTCTGGGTCATATGGTAGTTCTATTTTACTTTCTTAAGGAAACTCCATACTGTTCTCCATAGTGGCTGTATCAATTTACATTCCCTCCAACAGTGCAAGAGGGTTCCCTTTTCTCTATACCCTCTCCAGCATTTATTGTTTGTAGACTTTTTGATGATGGCCATTCTGACAGGTGTGCGGTGATACCTCATTGTAGTTTTGATTTGCATTCCTCTAATGATTAGTGACGTTGAGCATCCTTTCATGCATTTGTTGGCAAACTGTATATCTTCTTTGGAAAAATGTCTCCTTAGGTCTTCTGCCCATTTTTGGATTGGGTGGTTTGTTTTTTATGATATTGAGCTGCATGAGCTGCTTGTATATTTTGGAGATTAATCGTTTGTCAGTTTCTTCATTTGCAAATGTTTTCTCCCATTCTGAGGGTTGTCTTTTCATCGTGTTTATGGTTTCCTTTGTTGTGCAAAAGCTTTTAAGTTTCATTAGGTCCCATCTGTTTTATTTTTGTTTTTATTTCCATTTCTCTAGGAGGTGGGTCAGAAAGAATCCTGCTGTGATTTATGTCAAAGAGTGTTCTTCCTATGTTTTCCTCTAAGAGTTTTATAGTGTCTGGCCTTACATTTAGGACTTTAATAACCATTTTGACTTTATACTGGTGTATGGCGTGAGAAAGTGCTCTAATATCTTTCTTTTACATGAAGCTGTCCAGTTTTCCCAGCACCACTTATTGAAGAGACTGTCTTCTCAATTGTATATTCTTGCCTCCTTTATCAAAGATAAGGTGACCATATGTGCGTGGGTTTATCTCTGGGCTTTCTATCCTGTTCCATTGATCTTTAGTTCTGTTTTTGTGCCAGTATCATACAGTCTTGATTACTGTAGCTTTGTAGTATAGTCCAAAGTCAGGGAGTTTGATTCTTCCAGCTCTGTTTTTCTTTCTCAGGATTGCTTTCTCTATTCAGGGTCTTTTGTGTTTCCATACAAATCGTGAAATTTTTTGTTCTAGTTCTGTGAAAAATGCCATTGGTAGTTTGATTGGGATTGCACTGAATCTGTAGATTGCTTTGTAGTATAGTCATTTTCACAATGTTGACTCTTCCGATCCAAGAACATGGTATATCTTTCGATCTCTCTGTATCATCTTTAATTTCTTTCATCAGTATGTTACAGTTTTCTGCATACAGGTCCTTTGTCTCCTTAGGTAGGTTTATTCCTAGGTATTTTATTCTTTTTGTTGCAATGGTAAATGGGAGTGTTTCCTTAATTTCTCTTTCAGATTTTTCATCATTAGTGTATAGGAATGCAAGAGATTTCTGTGCATTATCTTTGTATCCCACTACTTTACCAAATTCATTGATTAGCTCTAGTAGTTTTCTGGTAGCATCTTTGGGATTCTCTATGTATAGTATCATGTCATCTGCAAACAGTGACAGCTTTACTTCTTCTTTTCCAATTTGGATTCCTTTTATTTCTTTTTGTTCTCTGATTGCTGTGGCTAAAACTTCCAAAACTATGTTGAATAATAGTGGTGAGAGTGGACAACCTTTTCTTGTTCCTGATCTTAGAAGAAATGGTTTGTTTTTCACCATTGAGAACGATGTTGGCTGTGGGTTTATCATATATGGCCTTTATTATGTTGAGGTAAGTTCCCTCCATGCCTACTTTCTGGAGGGTTTTTATCATAAATGGGTGTTGAATTTTGTCAAAAGCTTTTGCTGTATCTATGGAGATGATCATATGGTTTTTCTCCTTCAGTTTGTTAATATGGTTTATCACATTGATTGATTTGCATATATTGAAGAATCCTTGCATTCCTGGGATAAACCCCACTTGATCATGGTGTATGGCCCTTTTCATGTGCTGTTGGATTCTGTTTGCTAGTATTTTATTGAGGATTTTTGCATCTATGTTCATCAGTGACATTGGCCTGTAGTTTTCTTTCTTTGTGACATCTTTGTCTGGTTTTGGTATCAGGGTGATGGTGGCCTCGTAGAATGAGTTCTCCCTCTGCTATATTTTGGAAGAGTTTGAGAAGGATAGGTGTCAGCTCTTCTCTCAATGTTTGATAGAATTTTCCTGTGAAGCCTGGGCTTTTGTTTGTTGGAAGATTTTTAATCACAGTTTCAATTTCAGTGCTTGTGATTGGTCTGTTTATATTTTCTGTTTCTTCCTGGTGCAGTCTTGGAAGGTTGTACTTTTCTAAGAATTTGTCCATTTCTTCCAGGTTGTCCATTTTATTGGCATATAGTTGCTTTTAGTAATCTCTCATGATCCTTTGTATTTCTGCAATGTCAGTTATTGCTTCTCTTTTTTCATTTCTAATTCTATTGATTTGAGTCTTCTCCCTTTTTTTCTTGATGAGTCTGGCTAATGGTTTATCAATCTTGTTTATCTTCTCAAAGAACCAGCTTTTAGTTTTATTGATTTTTGCTATTGTTTCCTTCATTTCGTTTTCATTTACTTCTGATCTGATCTTTATGATTTCTTTCCTTCTGCTAACTTTGATTTTTTGTTGTTGTTGTTTTTCTTTCTCTGATTGCTTTAGGTGTAAGGTTAAGTTGTTTATTTGAGATGTTTCTTGTTTCTTGAGGTAGGATTGTATTGCTATAAACTTCCCTCTTAGAACTGCTTTTGCTGTATCCCATAGGTCGTCATGTTTTCAATTGTCATTTGTTTCTAGATATTTTTTGATTTCCTCTTTGATTTCTTCAGTGATCTCTTGGTTATTTAGTAGTGTATTGTTTAGCCTCCATGTGTTTGTATTTTTTAAAGATTTTTCCTGTAATTGATATCTAGTCTCATAGTGTTATGGTCAGAAAACATACTTGATATGATTTCAATTTTCTTAAATTTACCAAGACTTGATCTGTGACCCAAGATATGATCTATCCTGGAGAATGTTCCATGAGCACTTGAGAAGAAAGTGTATTCTGTTGTTTTAAGATGGAATGTCCTATAAATATCAAAGAAGTCCATCTTGTGTAATGTATCATTTAACGCTTGTGTTTCCTTATTTATTTTCATTTTGGATGATCTGTCCATTGGTGAAATTGGGGTGTTAAAGTCCCCTAATATGAATGTGTTACTGTCGATTTCCCATTTTATGGCTGTTAGTATTTGCCTTATGTATTGAGGTGCTCCTAGTTTGGGTGCATAAATATTTACAATTGTGATATCTTCTTCTTGGATTGATCCCTTGATCATTATGTAGTGTCCTTCTTTGTCTCTTGTAATAGTCTTTATTTTAAAGTCTGTTTTGTTTGAGATGAGAATTGCTACTCCAGCTTTCTTTTGATTTCCATTTGCATAGAATATCTTTTTCTATACCTTCACTTTCAGTCTGTATGTGTCCCTAGGTCTGAAGTGGGTCTCGTAGACAGCATATATATGGGTCTTGTTTTTGTATCCATTCAGCCAGTCTATGTCTTTTGGTTGGAGCATTTAATCCACTTACATTTAAGGTAGTTATTGATATGTATGTTCCTGTTACCATTTTCTTAATTCTTTTGGGTTTGTATTAGGTGTTTTCCTTCTCCTGTGTTTCCTGCCTAGAGAAGTTCTTTTAGTGTTTGTTGTAAAGCTGGTTTGGTGGTGCTGAATTCTCTTAGAAATTAAAACCTTAACGTTTTGATTTCCCCGTTGAATCTGAATGAGATCCTTGCTGGGTAGAGTAATCTTGCTTGTTAGTTTTTCCCTTTCATCACTTTAAATATGTCCTGTAGCTCCCTTCTGGCTTGCAGAGTTTCTGCTGAAAGTTCAGCTGTTAACCTTATGGGGATTCCCTTTTATATTATTTGTTGTTTTTCCCTTGCTGCTTTAAATACTTTTTTTGTATTTAATTTTTTTTTTTTTTTTTTTTTTTTTTTTTGTGGTACACAGGCCTCTCACTGTTGTGGCCTCTCCCGTTGTGGAGCCTGTGCTCCGGACGCACAGGCTCAGCAGCCATGGCTCATGGGCCCAGGCGCTCCGCGGCATGTGGGATCCTCCCTGACCGGGGCACGAACCCGTGTCCTCTGCATCAGCAGGCAGACTCTCAATCACTGCGCCACCAGGGAAGCCCTGTATTTAATTTTTGATCGTTTGATTAAAACTATCTTGGCATTTTTCTCCTTGGATTTATCCTGTATGGGACTCTCTCTGCTTCCTGGATTTGATTGACTATTTCCTTTCCCATGTTAGGGAAGTTTTCAACTATAATCTCTTCAAATATTTTCTCAGACCCTTTCTTTTTCTCTTCTTCTTCTGGGACCCCTACAATTCGAATGTTGGTGCCTTTAATGTTGTCCCAGAGGCCTCTGAGACTGCCCTCAATTCTTTTCATTCTTTTTTCTTTATTCTGCTGGCAGTAGTTATTTCCACTATTTTATCTTCCAGGTCACTTATCCGTTCTTCTGCCTCAGTTATTCCGTTATTTATTCCTTCTAGAGAATTTTTAACTTCATTTATTGTGTTGTTCATCATTGCTCGTTTGCTCTTTAGTTCTTCTAGGTCCTTGTTAAACATTTCTTATAGTTTCTCCATTCTGTTTCCAAGATTTTGGATTATCTTTACTGTCATTATTCTGAATTCTTTTTCAGGTAGACTGCCATTTCCTCTTCATCTGTTTGGTCTGGTAAGCTTTTACGTTGCTCCTTCATCTGCTGCATATTTCTGTGTCTTCTCATTTTGCTTAACTTACCGTGTTTGGTGTCCCCTTTTTGCAGGCAGCAGGTTTGTAGTTACCATTGTTTTTGGTGTCTGCTCCCAGTGGATAAGGTTGGTTCAGTGGCTTGTGTAAGCTTCCTGGTGGAGGGGACTGGTGCCTATGTTCTGGTGGGTGGGTTTGGATCTTGTCTTTCTGGTGGGCAGAGCTGTGTCTGGTGGTGTGTTTTGGGGTGTCTGTGAACTTAGTATGACTTTAAGCAGACTCTCTGCTAATGGGTGGGGTTGTGTTCCTGTCTTTCTTGTTGTTTGGCATGGGGTGTTCAGCACTAGAGCTTGCTGGCCTTTGGGTGGAGCTGGTCTTAGCGTTGAGACAGAGATCTCTGGGAGAGCTCTCACCAATTGATATTACATGGGGCCAAGAGGTCTCTGGTGGTCCAATGTCCTGAACTCGGCTCTCCCACCTCAGAGGCTCAGGCCTGACACCAGGCTGAAGCACCAAGACCCTGTCAGCCACATGACTTAGAAGAAAAGGGAGAAAAAAAAAATTATAAATTAAAATTAAAAAAAAATTTTAATTATTAAAACGAAAAAGTAATTAAAAAAAAAGATGAGAGCAACCAAACCAATAAACAAATCCACCAGTTATAACAAGTGTTAAAAACTATACTAAGATAAACATAAAAATCAGAAAAAAGTCTGTCACAGACAGCAAACCCCAAGTCTACATTTGCCCCCAGATTCCACTGCTTCAATTTTGCGTTGATTCATTGTCTATTCAGGTATTCCACAGATGCAGGTTACCCCAGGTTGATTGTGGGGATTTAATCTGCTGCTCCTGAGGCTGCACAGAGAAATTTCTCTTTCTCTTCTTTGTTCGCACAGCTCCTGGGGTTCAGCTTTGGATACGGCTCTACCTCTGCGTGTAGACCGCCCTCAGGCATCTGTTCTTCGCTCAGACAGGACGCGGTTGAAGCAGTGGCTGAGTAGGGGGCTCTGGCTCACTCAGGTAGGTGGCAGGGGGAGGGAGGGGTATAGTAGTTATAATTGGAATGTGCGGTGAGCCTGCAGCTGCAGAGGCCAGTATGACATTGCAACAGCCTCAGGCATGCTGTGTGTTCTCCTGGGAAGGTTGTCTCTGGATCACGGGTCTCTGGCAGTGGTGGGCTGCACAGGCTCCCAGCGGGGTGTGGATAGTCATCTGAGCTTGCACACAGATTCTTGGTGGCTACAGCAGCAGCTTTAGTGTTTCATACCCACCTCTGGGGTCCGAGCTGATAGCCGCGGCTTGCGCCAGTCTCTGGAGCTCATTTAGGCGATGCTCTGCCTTCTGTGGGCAGACAGGGAAGGTATCTCCTCTCCTCGCACACCCCAAAACAATGGCCTCTTGCCTCTTCAGCTGGTCCAGACTTTTTCCCGGACTCCCTCCCAGCTAGCTCTGGCTCACTAGCCCCCGCTAGTGAACCCCGTGGGGTTCACGCAGCCAACCCCAGTCCTCTCCCTGGGATCTGACCTCCAAATCCTGAGCCTCAGCTCCCAGCCCCCGCCCGCCCCAACGGGTGAGCAGACAAGCCTCTCGGGCTGGTGAGTGCCGGTCAGCACCGATTCTCTGCACGGGAATCTCTTGGCTTTGCCCTCCGCACCGCTGTTGCTGTGCTCTTCTCCGTGGCTCCGAAGCTTACCCCCATCCCTCGGCCAACCCCATCCCTGCCAGTGAAGGGGCTTCTAGCGTGTGGAAATCTTTCCTCCTTCACAGCTCCCTCCCAGAGGTGCAGGTCCCATCCCTATTCTTTTTTCTTTTTTTCTTTTGCCCTACCCAGGTACGTGGGGATTTTCTTGCCCTTTGGGAAGTCTTAGGTTTTCTGCCAGCGTTCAGTAGGTGTTAGGTATCCATATATAGATGTATTGATAGCCATATGTAGCTGTATCTTTGATGTATTTGTGGGGAGGAAGGTGATCTCCACGTCTTACTCCTCCTCCATCTTGAAGGTCCCCCCCTCTCTAGCTACTTTTAAGGTTTTTTCTTTATCATTATTTTTTTTTAGAAATTTGATTATAATATGTCTTTATGTGATTTTCTTTATGTATTTCTGCTTGGGGTTCACTGAGATTCCTATCTGTGGGCTTAAAGTTTTGTTTTGTTTTGTTTTGTTTTTGAATTAGGTTAAATTTTTATGAAATGGAATTTACAAGACCTGGTAATTTGTTGAGTTGGATAGTGAAGAAGAGAGATGAATCAAAAACAATGCCCAGATTTGACTGTTCCTACTTGCACATCATAGTTACCCACTCATTCCTAGCCACCCCTTCTCTCACTAAATACTCCATATCCTGGTGTACCATTTTCCTCTCCATTCCAAATCCTGTCACTATCCCAAGTGACTTCAGTATCTATTTGAACAACACATCCACTACCTCTGCCTTTCAAATCCTTTACCTTCTCAACTCCATGGCCTTCTCCTCTACTCCTCTTTATCCATCCTCTTCCATGACCACACCCTAGACCATGTAGCCACCCAACAAGAAATGCCACACTTCTGAAATCTTAAATTCTAAGATTTCCCTTTGGTAACAGCTGATAATCACCCCAGCTCTCTTTTCTTTTCTTTTTTTTTTTTAATATCTTTATTGGGGTATAATTGCTTTACAATGGTATGTTAGTTTCTGCTTTATAACAAAGTGAATCAGCTATACATATACATATATCCCATATCTCCTCCCTCTTGCGTCTCCCTCCCACCATCCCTATCCCACCCCTCTAGGTGGACACAAAGCCCTGAGCTGATCTCCCTGTGCTGTGCAGCTGTTTCTGTGGGCTTAAAGTTTTTAACCAAATTTTTAAATGGCCATTATTTCTTCAAACTTCTTTTCTGTCCCCTACTCCCTCATCTTTATTCTCCTTCTAGAAGTCCAGTCACATATGTTAGACCATTTTATACTGCACTACAGGTCACAGGATAGGACATTAATTTTTCTCTCTTCATTTTGAATAATTTCTATTCCTTTGTCTTTAGGTTCACTGATCTTTAATTCTTTGGTGTATATTGTGATACAAATCCCACTGAATATACTTTTTTCATTGTAGATAATGTAAATTATTTTCTCTAGAGGCTGCATTTACATCTTTAAAAATTATTCTTTATATCTCTCCTTATCATTTCATGTTTTCCTTTATATCCTCAAAAACATTTATAAAACTTTTTATAGTTGGTTTATGGTCTTTCATTAATAATTCTATCATCTCTATTATTTGGGGGTTTGTTTATACTGATGGACTTTTCTTCTGATTATGAATATTTCCCTATTTTTTCCACACCTTTGATTGGATGCTGATCATTTTGAATTTCATGTTATTGAGTGCTGAATTTTATTTTATTTCTTTAAAGAGTGTTGGATTTGTTCTGGTGTACAGTTAAATTACTCATGAGTCAGTTTGATTCCTTTAAGGCTTGTTTTTATGCTTCTCTAGGACAGGTCTAGGCTAGCCTTCATTCTAGAAATAATTTTGCCCCACAATTAATGCATGACACTTGTGACAACTGTATCCATGTCTGCATTTTTTGATGAGGTCCCTCCACTCTACCTGGTAGAATCGTATACTACGTTCACTCCTTGATGAGCTCTGAGAATTCTTTGGCCTATTACTTTATACTGACTCCCAAGCCTTAGGTAGTTTCACCCATGGATGTGGAGGTAAGTACTCAGCCATATAGACTCAACAGGACTACTCTGCAGCTCCCCTCAATTTGATGACACTCCTAGGCTCTATGTCAGTTTATTCTCCTTGCTCTTTTGCCTGGGAACTGCCCCAAGAAATAAGCAAGGTTATCATATAACTTACCTCATTTATTCCTCTTCTCTCAGGAATCATCAGCCTGTGCTACCTGCTGTCCAGTGTCTTTTATTTCATGTACTGTGTCTGATTTCTAATCATTTATACTGTGAGGGCAATTCCTATGACAGTTAATCCTGTAAGGGAAGAAGCTGATGTCCTAGCTTGTTTTTGTTGTTATTTTTGCATGACAATTTATTTATCATAGGTTAGTGTCGTTTTTTCAACTCTCTTTGATTCTCATATTGTGTTCTTCCTCTTTTTTGTTGTTAAAATATATTATCTTTTTTTTTTTTTTTTTTGTGGTACGCAGGCCTCTCACTGTTGTGGCCTCTCCCGTTGCGGAGCACAGGCTCCGGACGCGCGGGCTCAGCGGCCATGGCTCACAGGCCTAGCTGCTCCGCGGCATGTGGGATCTTCCCGGACCGGGGCACAAACCCGTGTCCCCTGCATCGGCAGGTGGACTCTCAACCACTGCACCACCAGGGAAGCCCCAAAATATATTATCTTTGACAGTTGTATACAGATACTTTTTAATTCCTTTACCTGGTAAAATGTTAAAAACTGGAAACACTATATCAGTTCCTCAATATTTTACCTATATATTTTGCTGGGCCATGAAATTGAAAAACGTTTTGCTTCACTATCTTAGATCACAATTATACCTATACAGGGACTGATGAAAAGGATAAAACAAAGGAGATTGGTGATATCTACAAGTTTGGTCAGATGGGCATCACAGGGTCTTAGTTCTACCCCTCTAGCGATATGAAGTGACATTATAGTAGTTCATATAAACAGGCCTCTGCCAACTAATGATGTTATAGACAGACTGTTTGTGTCAGTTCAGGTTCTTCAGGGAGGAGACACCAAGATAGAGCTAAGAGTCCAAGAGATTGTGAGTGGGGTGGTCAAACCATGAATTATAAGGGGAGTGACAGCAGGATTAAGCAAGGAGAGCCTTTAGACTTCTTCTGACCCCTGGGAATGAAGATGGTAGGGAAGGAGTACGGTGTAGGAAGAGGCTCAGGTTGTGCTGGAGCTCTGAGAGAGTCTCAGTGGGGAGCTCCAATGCAAAGACTGTTCAGAGAAGACCCCTGCACTGGGCAGAAATGGCCAGGTCCTATTAATTCTGCCATACTCTGTTATTGGCCAGGGTTTCCCAAGTGGAGGGTGGCCTCAGTTCAAATGCTGCAGCAGATCCTGAAGGCACTGCTGCTGGTGGATATCACCTAACTGCACTCACAGAGACAGGTTTGTTCTTGAAGGAAGATCAAAGCAGAGCTTTTCCATGGCTGTCACCCTATTCTAATGCACTAAGGCTGCAAGCACGGTGGTACTGAGAAGGAACAGGCCTAGATCATAGAAATGCATCCGTCTTAGTCTGTTTGGGCTGCTATAATAAAATACCACAGGCTGGGAAGTTTATAAACAGCAGAAATCTATTGATCACAGTTCTGGAGGCTGGAAGTCCAAGATCAGGGTGCCAACATGGTTGAGTGGGGACCTTATCTCTTTTATAAAGGCACTAATCCCATTCATGAGGACTCTACCCTTATGACATAATGACCTCCCAAAGGCCCCACCTCCTAGTACCGTCACTGCTGGGAATTAGGGTTTCAACATATAAATTTGGGGGGGACACAAAAGATTAATGATGTCATCCTCCTATTTCTCAGCCTATATCCTAGTCTTCTAGAATAAGCACAGGTCTGGCACTGGAACAATAATTGCTACTTCTGTTTCCCCAGCTGATGTCTTGAATTTGAGCTCATTTTATACCGCTGGGTCCTAATTTCCTTACCCATAAAATGGAAATTACAACAATATGCCCCCCTAGGCCAAACATAAATGCAAATAACATACTGGGGGGAAAGGGAGCATGTGGAGAGAAAAGGAAGATATAATCTGCATCTCTTTTAAGCCAAGATATTTTATAGAAAATCTATGTCTTCATCAATTAGCATGGTCTCCCCTTCCCCACCACATTCCAGTTTGTAAATGGATATTGAGATTTCATTTTTTTTCCAAAGTATAGAACTACCTCTCTTTAAGTTATTAGAAACATCCATGAAGAGTCTTTTACTTTTAAAAAAAAATTTATTTGGAAGCACAAGTTAATTCTTACATTACATTATGATAGAATTACTTGGGTTGCTTGTGCCACACTATTGCAGCATCACTGAACTTCTTATTTATTATTAGTTCTCAATTAAAAATTTGTATTATGAATCGTTAGCTTCTTTAGCATTTATAGCTTGCTTCCCTTCAAGTAAAAGATAGCTTCATCATCTTTTCTGAAAGGTCATGATTCATTGTTCAGACCCAGTGTTCTAAATTTTAAAAGTCAGAGCATACAGTTCTGTAGGAGGGGGAAAGACGAATACACTAAAATGCTGACTCATAATAAAGCACAACTCTGATTAAATCTACGACCAATCCAAATTATGATCTTGTTCAAAATGAACTTTCACCATAGAGAGTGAAGTTATTGAGAAAGCAAAAATACAAGCTGCATGCCACGGCCATCAACAGTGGTTTGAATTGGTTGCAGGGTGCCTTGGACTAAAATTCAGCTTCAACCTAAAACCCAATCAAAACCATTTTAGATTCCTCTACAGTGGTTTGAGGAATGCCTCCTCAATTCCCTGACTTACAATCTTCCAGCCTCACTAGGATTTGTGGTTTAAGAGAATGGTAAAAATGTCATGATACGTCAGGAGGAATGACTAAAACAGTGGAGGCACATCTAGGAAAGGGAGCACATCAAGAGATGTGAACGTGAGGACAAACATTACCAGGGAAATAATACAATTCTCTTTGCTGACCCGTGGAGGCAGAACCACTAAGAAGGAAGGTTGATGCTCAGACTTTACCTACTTTCATTGCATCACTGCTTGCACTTGCTTATCCAAAGGCTTCTGTTTCTCAAGGAAATAAACTGAGGGTAAGGCTGGGAAGGTGGCTGCACCCTGACCTGCTCCTTTCATCAGTATTGTCCCTGGGAATACAGGCAAGAGATAATTTCTTTCTGTGGAAGTCAGAAGCAATAGAAAGCTGGCAGAAGCTCCAGTGTGTATCTCACACTGTTTAAGAACTGGGGCAATTCAAGGAAGGCTTAGCCTTTGCCCTCAAATAGCTTATCTTCCAACAAGAAGATAAGGCAACCCATTTGAAACAAGAGTGAACAAAATAAAGTTACACATAATTTACTGCTAAATCACTGCTCCATTAATCACATTTCATTCTCACATCTTCCCTTATTTAAATACTTCTCTAGTGTTCAAAATGCTCTTCATTCCTCTTACTGATTAAATGGTTGCTACTTGAAGAGAGAGGTCCACGTCCTTCACTTGCTTTTACCTTTATGCACTGGACTAGGTATAGATATTGATATATGGTAAAGTGGTTAAGACTAATAAAAGAAAGATGTTAATAGAGATGAGGTAGTAGAAAGTTCCATTGAAAAATCTTGATCTTAGAACTCTAGGATTTAGCACATAGGAGGCCCTCAATATATATGTTATGAATGAATGAGTAGCTTGAAGAGATAAATAAAGTATTCCAGGAGAAGAAGAGAGACATGAGAATGACATATTAATGGAAGCGAGAGAGATTAGCCACACTAGAGCTGAAGTTAGGTAGCAGGAAGTAAGGATCACCAGGATACAAAATTATGGGTCTTTTCTGGAAAACCTAGAAAAGAAGCTTAGGTTTGATGTCCTAGAAAATGGGAAGTCTTTGAAAGTTTGGGACCAATGAACTGTGGAGCAAGAGTGTCTGAGGAAGATGAATAGCCTTGGCTTATAGGGTGAGTTAGGAAGAAGAGGAGGCCTCACCTAGTCCAGCTCCGAGCCCATGCCAGCTATCCAGGTGTGAAGTGATGGCTGGGGGCAGGGGAGGTGATGGAAGGGAAGGGGTATGGATAAGTGGCATTTCAAAGGAAGACTCAGCAGGATTTAATAAACACTTTTCAGTAGATCAAAATCACGGGGCTTACTGAGTCTGCAACAGAAGAGATAAGAACAGACTACAGACTAACAGTGTAGAAGGAGCAAAAGATAGAAGGCCTAAGAAATAGAAACCAGGCCTGGGAGTCAGAACCCATGACCTTGCCCGATGTACTTGTTAATTCATTCCTGAAAATCAGGAGGCAGCCTCACCATTACAGGCACGTGTGAGCCTCTTGCATGCTGCCTTAATGTTTAAGACGCAAAGAGAAAAGATACCCCACTTCTTGTCATCAGCAGCCTTTTTGGAACTTTCTGGAACTGCCACTTAACAAAGCAGGATTCTTCTGACCTTGCGAAGCTCTCCTTACCTGAGTATGTCTCCTCTGAGGCTAAGAACACCCTGAGACAACACTCAGGAATGCCTTCACTTGCTGGAAGATTTGGGTCCATGAACAACATTAGCAGGTGACAACAGATCTCAGTTTCTTATTTCAGCATTTAAAATAGTCAGTGTGATGTGTAGAAAGACTTAACTCACCCAGTTGTAGAAATACACCCCAGCACACATACAAAAGAAAGTGCAATAGAGTTAAAGCAGAAAGTGGAACTATTAAAGCATCATCCGTTACGCGTTTTCTTCACATTTTCTCTCCGTGAGAATTTCTTTTGGGTGGGGATGTTTCATTTGCTGTGGATTCTGCCATCTGAGGGTCTCATTAATGCTCCCAGTATTCCTATATCTATTCAGGAGGAAAGAAGGACATCCATGTAGGGATAAATTGTGGTATAGCCATGATGTAGAGTGGAAATGGTGAAGTAGAAGAATGCGCATGATGAAACCTTATCCATTACAAAAAAATAAATGATAACTTTGTGATGTGATAGAGGTGTCAGCTAATACTACAGTGGTAATTATATATTTTGGTACATATAAATGTATCAAACCAACCAACATGTTGTACACCTTAAATGTATACAATGTTATATCTGAACCATATCTCAATAAAAATAAATTTTAAAAATATATGGAGGGCTTCCCTGGTGGCGCAGTCGTTGAGAGTCCGCCTGCTGATGCAGGGGACACGGGTTCGTGCCCGGGTCTGGGAAGGCCCGTGAGCCGTGGCCGTTGGGCCTGCGCGTCCGGAGCCTGTGCTCCGCAACGGGAGAGGACGCAACAGTGAGAGGCCCGTGTACTGCAAAAAAAAATATATATATATATATATCTATATATATATATGAAAACTTTATCCACATGCATAAAACTCAAAACTAAAATAGGCAAGTTGCAAAAGAATATATATATACATACATATATATATATATATATCAAGATTTTATTTATGTAGTCTAAAATATGAAAAGAACACTGTGTTTAGTTTAGGGACACATCAATGTATGAGAAAATCTAAAGACTTGGACCTAGAAAGGAGAGGAAGGATGAGGTATAGGAAAATACAATGGGGTGTACAAAGGGGCTTCAACTATGTTTATAATGGGTCATTTCTCTAGCTGGGTAGTGTGTACATGTGTGTTCATTACATAATTCCTTACACCTTTCTGTAGCTGTGAAATATTTAACAATACATTTTCATTAAGTCTTCAGCTCTTTCCTGGGAAGAAGGGTGGAAGCTCACACTTCACAACATAGAGGTAGATTTACTTTCCTCCTGCCCTCAGTGTAGAGGAGTCCAATTTCCAGGTAGGGAGACAATAAAAGATGAGAGGGGACCCCTGCGCGAAGGGTTATTAAAGGGACAAATAATCTTTCACTCAACCTTCGCTAGTAAGCTTTTAAAAGTCTGTATATTTTTATTTTTGCTGCACAGAAGTTCCCTTCCAAGAAGAGGAGGAACGTCATGTCTTGGCATTCCTCAGCAGGGGAAAGGGCTTCCTCCTATGACAGTGCTTAAAAAGGCAAATATATGAGAGTCACCCAAAATCCTCCCAAAATGCCGGCGCCTTGCTGGCCCACAGAAAGGGGATTAGTAAAGCACCATTAACCCCACAATGAAAACACATCAGTTTAGGGTTTTCTTTCATCCTAAACCCAGTTTATAAACACAGCCTTATCACAGGGAGAATGTTTATCTTCATGTGTTATAAGTAGATTTTCAAAAAGCAACAGTAGCTAATGAAATTAAATATGATGTTGGAAAATCTATTTTCTCCTTGCAGGAAAAATGTCACAGAAGACAGTTAAGCCAGAATGTGGTTCAGTGTAAGCACCTTCTACCCTGATTAATTTAGAGATTTTATTAATAAGTTTAAGAAAGCCAGAGATTTGAACCTAAGCATCTCCTACTTTTCCAATTACTTACACCAAATTTCTAAAACAAGTCAAGAGATAGAGCTTTTTGTGGCTTTGCAGTGCTGAGAGTTAAGACACATTCTTATATGTGTAATTTATGATCGTTTATCTGAGAAATGGTTGATGACAAAGGAAACTTAATTACAGCTTTCCTCCCCTCCCCCTTCCAACCACCCAAGAGGTCCTTGAGCTTCCGTCTTTGTTTTTATTTATATGTAAACTTCCAGAAGCTCATTTGTCTGAAGACTGTAACTAACCTTGACTTTTCTAAAAGCTTCCCTCAAGGGTTAAAAATATGTTTCTACCCGTATCATCATTTTTTCACTTGAGGATCACATTTGTTATGCATAATTACTAATGAAATGATGAAACAAATGGAGAAACAGTACAAGCTGTCATTCCCAAAGGGCCCATGTGCAAATTTAAATGTGTCTCAGCTCTCCAACATTGAAGTATATAAATCGGTACAACATGTTCCATACAAAATTTCCGTCAATGAAACTAGAGTCTTTAAAGCAAAATGTTACTTACCACCTACTCTTTTCCCTGGTGTCTGGATGGGGCAGTGGGGGGCAAGTCAATAATGGAACTCAGGATGTAGTACTTTCTAAACCAAAACATGGAGCTAATGGCACTGCAGAACTGATGCAATCTTAAAAAACAAGACTATTTGAAGTTAGGGCTTCCCTAGAATGTTTGGGGTATGTGATTTCCATGGATAGCTGACGGTAGAAGCAGGGACACCCAAATATACACATTAGGGCTCATGTGTGGAGAAAGATAACTTTTCTTTTCTATGACCAACAACTTTTCGTCTCCTCTGTCTTCCTAGGACAGACAGCTTATCCTATTCCTTTCAGGTATATGTAGTCTGATCTAATGATTTGCAGCCAATCTGAGGATTATTATCGCAGCCACTAACTAATTGCCAAATCTGGTTTATAGGTCAATCACCCAGGGCTTCTACCCCTTTCTTTTCTTCTGTCTTTTACCTTGCAGGTAATCTGATTTTCTGATTGACTTTCACATTGTCCTGGCACTGAGAAGGAATGTCTAGCCCTGAGTGGTCCCTGGTCTGGGTTTCTCATCTCACCTGGCATCCAAGCATTGGCCTCTCTCCTTGCCTTGCCCATTGTGGTATGGCTTCTACCTGGCCTTTGGAGTGTCTTGCTGGAATCCATAGATTTCTCTATTACCTCTGGCCTGTCATGGTGCTCTTGCCTCCTATCATGATCCAGACCCTTTCTAATCCACCAGTTTGCTTGTCCTTCTATAGCCCTGCCTTCCTTATGGGCCTGAGAATTCTCAGCAGCTTTCTCTGTACCACTATATAGTGTGTGGGGTCTGGGAGGCTACCCAGACCTACCTCCAGGGCATCTCCCTGAGAGCTTTCTATTTTACTTTTCCAATCCCATGGATTGGATTTCTCTGAGTGATTTATGGGCTTACAAAAAAAAAAAACCTAGCATGTGTCCTGATGTTTTCAGATTCCTTCCAAACTTATCTGGGAATTATCTTTCTGCCCCTAGCCCAGGGTGTTGATCTATGAAAGGATGGAGAAAATTAGGTAATAGATTAAGGATAATAGTTGAGTTTGGAGAAAGATTATCCAGAGTAGAGGATAATGAAAAAGGTTTCATTCATTCACTTATCTATTTATCCATTCATTTATAAATATTGACTGTACTAAATACTGTGTTCATTATATAAGTATAAGCAAGACATGGTCCATGATTTTAAGGAATTCCCAGTCCAGTAGAGAGGAAGCATATTGGTAAGTATTTCCAGGGCACACTAGGGACATGCAAAATGTAAATGGCTATCTCTACAGAATGGCCTGATTGCATGGGGATTCAGAAAAGTTTTCTTAGAAAAGCTGATGCTTCCATTAAGTTTTGGAGGATGATTAGGCTGTCATCAACAGCAGAACAGAGCTTTTTTGGCAATGGGAACAATGGGAGGAAAAAGATGGGGGCATGAAACAGCCTTAGAGAGCTACACATACAGTATGATTTAGTATAGTTGGAGCGAAGAAAGTGACGTGGGGAATAGGAAGAAGAGGGTCAGGAGAGAGATCATGGAATCAAGAACTGGAAAACTATTGAGTCTTCGAATAAAGCGAGAGATATGACCATATTTTACCCTGTAGAGAGACCGTTCTTGCCATAGTGTAGGGGATGGACTTAAGTAGGTCAAGACTGGAAGTAGGGAGGATAGACAGGAAATGATGTGAATGTGAATTAAGGGAGCAACAGTGAACAAAAGGAGAGAATAGCTGTGAGAAATACTTAGTATGTAACACTGAGAAGACTTGATTACTTACTAGAGTTGGTGATAGGAGAGAGGAAGAATTTGGTGATGACTGAAAGTCTGATGGGTGCACAATGGTATAATTTGCTGAGATGAAGAGTATAATACAGGGAATAGCTTTTATCAGGCAGGTTATTTAGTTCACTTTTGAACATACTAAGTTTAGGGAGTTTTTGAGATATCCAGATGGAACAATTTAATAGGTAATTGAACAAGTCAGGAACTAAGTATCAAGGTCTGGGCTAATTACATAGATTTGGAAGCCATAAGCATACAGATTACATTAATGCCTGTGGCTGTCTTTGCATGCTTGAATACAACCTTATTTTGCACCAGTAATTTGGTTGGGCATAGGATTCTAAATAGGAATTATTTTCTTTTATGAGTTGTAAGTATTGATGCACATTCTAGTATACAGGCTTGTTGCTGAGGCACCCAATTCCCACTTGAAACTTGGTAACACCAGCATTTTAGGAGTTTAGAGAAAGAATCTTATAAAACAGTCTGAGGAAAAGAAGTCAAAGGATCAAGAAAGTGTTAAGTATTTGAAGGGAAAGACTGAGAGTTTTCCAAGAAGGAAAATGATCAACAATGTTAAATTCCAGAAAGATCGAGTAAAATAAGCCAAGAATCGGCCAGTTAGATTTGGCAATCCGTAGGGCGAAGGTACATTTTACCAGAATATTTCTAGTGGAGTATTGGGTTGGGAACTGAATGAGGGACTCCCAATTCAAAATGGCAGACTGAGGACACAGTCTACCTCCCTTGTCAGTCTACTGAGATAACTAGAAGAATTACAAGAGTCTAACTCCATAACAGTACTGAAAATAGGGAGGAGAAGTCATCAAAAATTTTGACAAACTTCTGGAAAACAGAAAGTAAACAGGCTTTTTACTTCGTGACTAATCAGAGCCAAGTAAGCTAAAACCCAACACATACACAGAAGGGAGAAGGGAGCTGCTTTTCCCCCGGGAACTGGTAGCGTTCTGAGATTGGAGGCAGAAGGGCAATTACAACTCAAATCCAGAGAGAGATCTGAAAGATATTGCTCATGCATATAGACAAAAATGTAGAAATGTGTGAGGGAATCACTTTTGAGGTGTTGGACCAAGGATGGTAAAATGTAAGTTTCAAATGGGCTGAATGTATAGATATGGAGATTCTGATCAGAGATGCAATGGGCTGGTTAGAACAACTTGGTGTGGTGTAATTGTCTGCATGGTTGGAGGACTGAAACCTGGACTCAGCTGTGACCCATGATACAAGAGGCTAAAATGCCACTAATACCTCACAATAATGTAGAGAAAGGAGTCTAAAGACTTAGGGACAGGGCTTCCCTGGTGGCACAGTGGTTAAGAATCCACCTGCCAATGTAGGGGACACAGGTTCGAGCCCTGGTCCAGGAAGATCCCACATGCCGTGGATTCACTAAGCCTGTGTGCCACAACTACTGAGCCTGCGCTCTAGAGCCCATGAGCCACAACTTCTGAGCCCGCATGCCACAACTACTGAAGCCCATACGCCTAGACCCTGTGCTCCGCAACAAGAGAAGCCACCGCAATGAGAAGCCCGTGCACCACAACGTAGAGTAGCCCCCACTCTCTGCAACTAGAGAAAGGCCGTGAGCAGTAACGAAGACCCAATGCAGCCAAAAGTAAATAAATTAAATAAATAAATGTAAAAAGAAAGACTTAGGGACGGGACTTACTATGAACTATTTACTCACCGTCTTTTAAATATGTCCTCTGAGATAGCTTAGGAGATAACTCTTTCACCAAGACATAGAGAAATATATTGGTAGAGAAAGTGTCAGCATCTTTGAAAAGTGTCATTGTGGCTTATAGGCTGAAAAGGCTGGTGGGAGATATTGCAATAAAAATGGGTTCCTGATTTCAATAGGTGTCAAGAACTCTGTATGGTCTGAGATTTTACAAGTTAGCTTGCTAAAATTTCATGGATGGTGGCAGAAGACATGAGACTCCCGAGTTAAAGACAAGGGCCTTTTTTTATTCACGGTACGTCAAGCAGCATGAGTATATTTTCAGCAGTTCCCCTGCCCCCAGGTTCCTCAGGGGTGATGCGGATGGGCCCAGATGGATATGTGCACATGCAGTGGGTTGCATTATAAGAGAGGAATGCTGACATGAGAGAACCCAAATCTGTAATAATGAGCAGTAAGCATGCCTGCCCTTTGATTGGGAGACACTATCGCTAGCTTCCAAGGCTGTTTGCTGCACAGATGAGACAATATGGAGCAAAGGCAGTCAGTGCCTTGCTCACAAGACACGCAGAAATGCAAGCGACCCATGGAGTATTATCACCCAACGATACCCACCTGCAGTTTCTACACCGTCTTAGCTTCTGGTAAATTTCCCCATTAATATGCCACTCTATTGGCCACTCTGATTAACCTGAATGGCAGGGGCTGGAACCAAATCCATTCGAGTTGCCTCATACAGCATTCAATTTGAGGCTACTATCAACAGGACTCCAAGCAGCAGGATGAGGCCAACCCACGGTATTGATCTCAACCCTGCTCTTCAGGATCCCAGACCCAACCTGCTGAAGAAATCCCATCAACCATCAGAGTTCACCGAAGAAAGCCAGGTGGCTTTCTCCTTAGGTTTCTGTATTGATCTTTCTGCTAGGCTTGAGGAACTGATCCAGGTACAGCAGGATGTATTAGCCACTGTATAGACTTTGTCTCGGTAGCCCACAAACAGGAAATCTAGGACAATTCTATCATCCAAAACACCCCTGGCCAGGGAGTGGGTGCTGCTCTGAATGCCTTCCATAGCCAACTGTGTCACTGATCATTTCAGCTAAAGCCAGGAACAAATTTTGTGTCACCTTTTATAATTGGATGATTCTTTTCATAGGGATACCTGCCCACAACATGTGCATAAATAAGTTATCCCTCTGGGAAGCTCCCCTGGATGAACAAGGGTAGCCTCATCTTGCATATTTTTACACTTATCTTAGGTCTGCCTGATGGTATTTCCTTAAATGCTTGAAGATCTCTCAAAATACCTCAAAGACAGAGACATTTTGTTTTGGAGAAGGAGGCAAAGCAACGCCTAACTTTTACACAAGTATACTACCAGGACACATATGGCGCTTCCAGAGAGAAAGTTTTGTGTTCAGTGTGGTGTCCCTTGCAAATGGGACCTATATCAATTTAGGGTACAGGTTGACTTCCTTTGTGATGAGGACTCCCAGTGATTCTGACAGAATCATTAAGGTCCATCCTTCTCCTATACCTAGCAGGTGTTTCTTTTCTAGGTGCCATGATTGTTGCTCTCCCTTCACTACCACAAAATTGTGTCTCTTTTCAGTAGCTATGATTACAACGTTTTTCCATTATCACCTACTTGCACCCAGACTCTCCAACTAGAAGCGTGAGATTCAGATAAACAAGAACATTTTTATTAAGCTTATAGACCCCTACATAGACCACCTTAGGGTTATTCAGCAAACACTGTCCTCAACCAAGTGGTCATTATGATATAAGATCAAATTAGTCCAATAAGGGAACCCAGGTGGCCGAATCAGAATTAAGCTTAAATTCTCCAGACTACCTTTTAATTGGCCACCACCGGGAGAATATACCAACTAGCCAGGCTTAGAGTTGTCCCTGAGAGACAGAAAAGAGGTATCATTCCAGCAAAGGTCAGTGTGAAAACTCCAAAATTCCCTCCAGAGAGGTTGATATAATCTCCCCCACCCTTTGTCCCAATTACTACTTAGGAAGCAACTGGGAGAAAATGATTTCTTTCTGCTAAAGGCTGCATTCAATGATTAAATTGTCTTACTAAAGTATGTGGGCAAGGAGAAGGTGAGGGAGACAGAATCAGAAATCTTTTCAAAGTAGATTTTTTAAGAGGCTGTTTCAACGTTGTCAGTATCAGATACCTGCAGATAGTAGGATGGATGGGAAGGCCCATTAAATATTTGACCAGAAACACATTGATGAGTGGCTTCTTCAACAAAAGGTACACCATTGTCAGGCTGCGAATGTGACACAGATTGGTTTTGAGAGCCACAATGGTATGTTGGGAATTGGCTGATCACATCAGACAGCAATATTGTACCCTGAAAACTTGTCAAGAGGGGTAAGGCCCCACCAATAACACCCAAGAATAGGTCAAAGGTTCAGTGTAGTCAATCTGCCAGGAGTAGGCATGGGACAACTAGATAGATGTGTGTCATAATTCTGACAATCTAGAGTACTTTAGTTTTTCTTAGCCTAGGGCAATAGATGAGTTGCTACATCCAGTGTGATGGTGGATTTCCAATGGTGGGAATATGGGTAGTACAGGCTCAATCAGCTGCCTCCTCAGAGAACAGGTCCTTACCACGGGCATCTACATAAGTGACACAGTCTGATCAGAAGTTGTGATTTTTTTCCCCCACAGTTTGCAATACCAAAGAAGGGAGTCTTTAATATGCCATTCTGTAGTTTTCCAAATGGTAGACCAAACAGCTAGATCATTGGCAACAACCCAAGAGTCAGTAAAAACATTAAAAAGTTCATCAAGAAGGATATTGGCCAAAGGTTTGAATATGGCCTTGAATTTTCCCCTCTGAGCAGACTAACCACATCTATTTTCAGTTCTGTAAAGCTGAAACAGGTTGAACAGCTACAGCAACCCAGAGGACAGCATCAGGTTACGACTTAACCAAACTGTCAGTTGATCAGGCCAAGGCATTTAGGGATAACTCTGTGAATCTAGGCTCCAATAGATCCAGCCTCCCATTAGCTGAATTTGGGTGCCCCTGACCCTATAGAACAGGGTAGAATAGAGATTTGGAGTGTCTGCATCCAAGTTTGAGGATCTCCCCCTCCCTAAGTTTTCCAGCATACTCAGATAGATTTGTATAGCCTTTGATGTCCCTTGGGGACAGGGGAGCTTCGGCCCTATCCCTAACCATCTATTTCCTTAAAGCAGCTGACATTAGGGTAGAGGATGCTGGAGGAATCAGGGGACATGAAGATTAAAAGTGGCTTTGTACCAGTAAGCAAGGATTCGTATTCACTTTGTGTTTGAAATGAACTGTTGTTAAGTGTTTTATTTCCACATGGAAATGGCCCCAAAAGACAATGGAGGAAAAAAATCATCCCAAAGAAGCAAGTTTTTTAGCTACGTACCTTGTTCTCTTTGCTTGGTAAGAGACATAGCCTAATGTTGGGCTCTAAGCTCATTTATGGAGCCTAGTCAGATGGCAGGCATTAGAAGGAATTAATTTGGGGATTAATGACAAGAAAGTTGAGGGATGAATCTTTTAGAGTGGTCCCAGAGTTTGTCAATATTTGTGTTCCATATGAATAATCAGTAAAAGTTCCCACTGTAAAAGAATCTTTTTAATAACCAGTTGGACAAAATGACCCATCCAGTGGATTTATTTTAGCCCTTCTTTTTAGTCACCCTAATATTTGCTCAGTGGGATCATATATAAAATGCCCATGGTGATAGGAATACAAGGAACACTTAGGTTCAACAGTACAGACTTCTCGCCATGGGTAACTGCACTCCAGCCGGATGCCCAACTTACTTGCAGCAGCAGCAAAAAAAAAAAAATCAATTCTGAGACTTTTACAGAATTCCATAATCTGGGATGGTCCAAATATCTTCTCAGGGCAAGTTAATTACATCGAATCTTTCCCATTTGGGGGAAGTACAAATCTGTCCTCACTTGAGTAATTACTAAATTTTTATTTGCTTTTTCTGGTCCCCTCTGAGAGGACCACCATTCCAAGATTCACTGAATGCTCTATCCTCAGTCACTTTAACCTGCACAACACTGCTTCTGACCAAGGACCTCATTTTATAGTGTACGTTTTAAAGCAGAGTGTCTTAACAGCAGCATCGTTGACATTTTGGGCAAGATAATTCTTTGTTGCAGAAGGCTGTCCCGTGCATAGTAGAATGCTTGGCATCATCTCTGTCCTCTACTCACTAGATGCCAGTCAGTAATACTCCCCCACCCCACAAATCCTGACAATAAAAAATGTCTCCAGACATTACCAAATGTTCCCTACAGGGCAAATCACCCCACTTGAGAGCAAATGATTTAAGACGATGTTCTATAAACCTCACACAAAGAAGAGCTGACTTTACAGAACAGTTGAGTGGTCTATTTTAGAGTCAGTTACAGCATCAGCTGGGACACAATACACAACCTTGTTGGGCTGGAGTGGTGTTTTTTATGATGTGGTTTATTCTCTGAATCTATAGCCAGTAAGGATGATGATTCTCCCATAGCCAGAATACATTGGTCTAGGAACAAAAGTATGAAAGATGGGTATCATCTATCATTATTATATGTAATAATTCATTTACAAATTTTTGCTCCATCATCCCCACAACAATGGACTCTGCTGTGTTAGAGATTTGGTACCAAAGGAAGGAATTATTCCACAAGGACACAAAACAGTTGTTTCATTGGGTTAGAAACCAAGGTCACCACCTGGTTATTCGTGCTCCATTTTTTAAAGGGAAAAACATTCTAAAGAAAAGGTAGAGTCTGAGTCTTAGCGGAGGTAGTTGAGCCTGCCTAGTGAAGACTGTTACCACACAACAGTGGCAAGGGAGTGTAGAAGGAAAGCATCTGGATCATCTCTTAGTATTGTCATGCCCAGGAAAGTTAATGAGAGAATTCCATGTCTAGTTAGGGAGCCTATCTTATAGAAGATTAATCCCCCCACTGGCCATTAGAAAAGCTTGAACATTTTTAAAGTGGTTTTAAGGCATCAGAGAGCTACCAAAGCAGCTAAGATGTGGGGGAAGGGAAACCTATTGAGGTGAGTCAAGAAATTCTGTGCTCTTTTTCTCTGAATGCATTTGCTGAAGGATAAGCAATGGGCTGGAGAGGTTAAGAAACTGAGTAAAAAGTAGCTGTGAAGAGTCAGAGAACTGAGCAGACCTTCAGTTGTCTCACAGGGATGGGAAGTCAGATATTGGAGATCAAGACTTACTACGGCGCATTAGAGGAAAGGAAAACACATTAAAGTGAGCCAGGCATTCTTCTGCTTTTTTCCTGGAGGCATTCATAAGTAGCCCAAGCCTAGAGATGGAGATTACAAGCAGTAAGTGGAGGCTAAGAGGCTGAGACATTAACCAGAACTATCAGTAGTTTCATAAAACTGAGGAGATTGAAGTTGGAGTTCAGGACCCACAAGATAGAGCTCTGTGATAAACACCCAAAGAACTATACCCTAGAAATAAGGAAACACTAGAAACAAATCAAACCTTACAGTGACTGAAAGGCAGCCTTGAATAAGATCAGTCCCTGATTGGATTAAGTGATTTGCTCCTATTGTAACTGCCTGCCAAAAAGCTAAAGAAAAGCCTCTTTAAAGAACGATAACATCATACAGATCTTCTATAACATATTTTACGCACTATCCAACATTCGATGAAAATTATCAAGAAACAGAATCAAGCAGGAAAAAAATAGAAATAGATGCACAGCAGATCCAGGTATTAAAGTTGGGAGACATAGACACTAAATAAACCATAGTCTATAAGATTAAAGGCAAAATACAAACTTTTACTGGAAAACTGTATCTATTTAAAAAGAAGAATCAAATGAAATTAACAGATATAACAAGTGAAATTAAGAATACAATAGATGGGTATAAAAGCAGATTAAATAAAGGAAAAGCAGTTATTTGGTAGATAGATCAGTAAAAATTATCCATATTAAAACAGAGTAGGAGAAAGAATGGGCAATATGGGATAGGGTAAAATGATCTAACACTTGTGCAATTGGAGTCATGGGAGAAGAAAGAGAAAACGTAGCAGAAGAAATATTTAATTAGATAGAAGTAGAGAATTTTCTAAAACGGACAACAGCTACAGATTCAAGAATGCCTGAAAATTCAAGTAGGATAAATACAAAGAAAACCACACCCAGGTAAATCATAGCAAAATTGCTAAAAAACAGCTAAACACAAATACAAGAAAATCTTCAAAGCAGTCAAGGGGGGCTGTAGTACTTTCAAAGAACCTAAAGTAACAAAAAGGAGAGAAACCAGAAGACCAAAGAATGACATCTTTTAAAGTGTTGAAGTAAGAACCACCATCCAAGAATCCTACACCTAATGAAAACGTCCCTCGAAATTGAAAGTAAATGAGCCAAAGACCTTAAGAGACACCTCTCCAAAGGAGAAATACAGATGGCAAATAGACATATGAAAAGATGCTCCACATTATCTGTCGTTGGGTAAATGTAAATTAAAATAACAATGAGATACTACTACAAACCTATTAGAAGGGCCAAAATCCAGAACATTGACAACACCAAATGCTGGCAGTGTTGTGGAGTGACAGCAACTCTCATTCATTGCTGGTGGGAATATGAAATGGTGCAGCCATTTTGGAAGACAGTTTGGCAGTTTCTTATAAAACCAAACATAGTCTTACCATGCAATCCAGCAATCCTGCTCCTTGGTATTTGCCCAAAGAAGTAGAAAACTTACGTCCATACACACAAATACTGCACACTGCTGCTTATAGAAACTTTATTCATCATTGCCAAAACTTGGAAGCAACCAAGATGACCTTCATTGGGCGAATGGACAAATAAATTGTGGTGAACTCACACATGGATTATTTAGCACTGAAAAGAAATGAGCTATCAAGCCATGAAAAGATATGGAGGAAACTTAAATGCAGATTGCTAAGTGAAAGAAGCCAATCTGAAAAGGCAATATGTGGTGTAATCCAACTAGATGACATTCTGGAAAAGGCAAATTTATGGAGATCTTTTTACTGAAGGATCAATTGTTGCCAGAGGTTGGGAGGGAGGGGAAGGAATGAACAAGCAGAGCACAGAGGATCTTTAGGACAGTGAAAATACTCTGGATGATAACATAGGATGGATACATGTCATTATACATTGTCCAAACCTATAGAATGTACACCGAGAATGAATCATAATGTAAGCTGTGGACTTTGGGTGATTATGATGTGTCAGTGTAGGTTTATCAATTGTAACAAATGGCGGGAATGTTGATAACGAGGGAGGCTATGCATGTGTGGGGACAGGGGTATATGGGAAATCTCTGTACCCTTTCCTCAATTATGCTGAGAACCTAAAACTACTCTAAAAAAAAATAAAGTTAATTAATTAAAATTTTTTTAAAACTGAAGGTGAAATAAAGGCAGTTCCAGAAAACAGAAGCTGTGAGAATTCATCACCAGCAGACTTGCAGTCAAAAAAATAATAAAATGAATTTTTAAGCAAAAGAAAGTTAATATCAGAAAAAAAGCATGGAAATGTAAGAAAAAACAAAGATCAAGGAATGGAGTAATTATGTTGCCAAATCTAATTGAATATTAACTCTTTCAAACCATAAACAATAAACTAAAAGACAGAAAAATAAAATAGTAAAAAATGCTTCATTAATCAAAAAAAACTGCAAGCAGGCAGAAAAAATATTATAGAATAGAAAGAACAAATAGAAAAAAAAATAGTAAAATAGTTATAAACCCAAATACGTAATTATATTAAATTTAAAATAACTCAGTAATCCAATTAAAATACAAAGATTTTAAAACTGGGGCTTCCCTGGTGGCGCAGTGGTTTAGAGTCCGCCTGCCGATGCAGGGGACACAGGTTTGTGCCCCGGTCTGGGAAGATCCCACATGCCGCGGAGCACCTGGGCCCGTGAGCCATGGTCGCTGGGCCTGCGCGTCTGGAACCTGTGCTCCGCAACGGGAGAGGCCACAACAGTGAGAGGCCCGTGGGGGGGAAAAAAAAAAAAAGATTTTAAAACTGAATTAAAAGAACAAAACCCAAGTACACATTACTTTAAAAAAAGCCATCTTAAGCATAAGGAAAGTTAAACATCGAAAGTGAAAGAATGAGAAAATACAGATACAATGTTGACATTATTCAAAAGAAAGCTGCTGTTGCTATAATATTTACAAAGTAGAATTGGCCAAGAAACATGACTAAAGATAAAAGGGACAAAGAGGGAAAACTCATATATAGAAAAGGATTCATCCACAAGGAAGTTACAACAATTCTAAATTTGTTTGTACCTAAGAGCATAGCTTCAAGACGTATAAAGCAAAATTTCATAAGATTAAAAAGATAGACACAGGGGCTTCCCTGGTGGCGCGGTGGTTGAGAGTCCGCCTGCCGATGCAGGGGACACGGGTTCGTGCCCCGGTCCGGGAAGATCCCACATGCCGCGGAGTGGCTGGGCCCGTGAGCCATGGCCGCTGAGCCTGCACGTCCGGAGCCCGTGCTCCGCAACGGGAGAGGCCACAACAGTGAGAGGCCCGTGTACTGCAAAAAAAAAAGATAGACACAGAATCCAGAATCATAGTGTGATACCTCCCTCAGTAACTGAAAGAATAGAGAGGAAATATTAGTAAAGATATAGACGGTCTGAAAGAAATTTGACCTTGTTGATATATATAGAACACTACATCCAACAGATGTAGAATACAAATTCTTTTCAAAAGCACACAGGACATTTACTAAAATGTTCATTTTGGTCCGTTCTGGACCATGAAACAAGTCTTAATACATTTTGAAAGATTGAAATCAACAGAATATGTTCTCTGGCCATGTTGGAATTAAGTTAGAAATCAGTAACAACTGAATAACTAGAAATAAGTAAATGTTTGGAAATTAAGCAAGACACTTAACAAATAATCTATGGATGAGAGAATTCTTAGTGGAAATTAGAAAATATTTTGAACTAAATGATAATGAAAATACAGCATATCAAAACTTGTGGTATCATAACAAGTAAATGCAATTTGTGATCCTCATATTGGCCCATCCTCTACATCCTACAACATTAAAAAATACAACAATGTTAGTATTCTGAATAAGCACACAATTTCCAAGAAAAAAGTTACCAAAATAAACTCAGGAATGATAACAACAACAAAAAAATCTGAATGGCTCTGTATGTATTCAATAAACGAATGTGTAATGTAAAACTTTCCAGAAAGAAAACTCCAGGCCCAGATGTCATCCCTAGTGAATTCTTCTAACATTTAGAGAAGAGGTAGCATCAGTTTCCAAAGATTAGAAAACTTAATGGAAGATTATAGTAACTCTGAATAAGCAAGACCATCAAGGTCTCAGAGCTTTCAGGTATGAAGATATAATTTCATCCACTTAAGAGAAAACTGCCTGAAAGCAAAGAGAATATGAAATAGGCAAATCATAAACACTAGCTATAGTTTTTAACCAACTACAGATATATGGACCTGTATTTTTTCCATATATATATAATTTCTATTTTAGAAATAATTTTTCTCTTCCTCTCTTTCCCCCCTTTTAGTTTATATAGAATGTACTGGTGGTAGTTAACCTGGTAGTTTACAGGTTATGGGATATATAGCCAGGATCATAATAGAACAGGAGGAAAGACATGATCTAGAAATTTTAGACTTGTTGCTGAATATAGGAGCTGAGGACCCATGGTGAAGGATAGGTGGGTAGCAAGTGGATACTGGCCCAAGCACTGGCTTTCTTACTGTCAGGCTTAGGTGAAGGACCTATAGGGCTTATAAATTAACCTCTCCCATGGACTCATGGGGCAGCTGGAGGCTTGGAAGCCCAACATGGTGATCTATACTAACATGATCATCATGAATGTAAAGAAGGGCTTTCAAAAAATAAGAGTTGCAGGTGGTCTATGTAGTCATGAAAGAATGAAGCAGAGAGAGCTCCCTGAGGCCACTGAGGATCACACCCAGAGGCAACATATCTGAGTAATTCCTTCTGAACAACATAGCTCAGTGCTATTCTTGGATCTAGGCCTACTAAATATGTTGGGGTTTGACAGTGATCAAGATTACACAGCAACAGATAGTTGAATGAACAAACGGATTAACATCATACTTTAAGTATGAGCCCAAGAATGTGTTTGAAAGCAGCTGCTATGGGAAGTACTGGAACAGAGTCATGATAACAGACCAGCACAATCTGGCGCCCAGGACTGAGAGTCGGCCGTTTGATGAACTTAATAAAAGGGTTATGTTTTCTAATACCACTGCTCCAGCGAGCTCAAATCCCCCAAGAGCAGACAGAGAAGCTAAAGAATGAGATTCTAGTCGAGCCCTCATTAAATCAAATGAGAAGTCCAAGCCCAGGAAAGACAGGCCAAGTATCGACTCAGAGACATGGGTGGTTCTCCCATACTGCTTAGAGTTCCATTATATTTTGGCTCAGTTTTAAAAGTAGTACTCTGGTCACCTGTCATAAGCAGGAGATTTTTATCTTAACAAGAGATGATTTTCATGTACTTGGAAAATTCCCGTCTCGTGACAAAATATTATGAAATAACAATAGGTAGTACATTTTCTTTCTTCCTAGGAAGCTAAAGTACTTTGACATACATCTTTCTAAATCTTAAAACAACCCTTTGGAACTATGAGAAAGAGGGGATTAGATATATTTCGCATATGGAATACCCAAAGCTTGCACAAAAAGTTAGTGTCAAAAATGGTCAAGAAGAGATTGTGGTGTCTCTAGCTCCCAGCCCGATGGTCTTTCTCAGCCTTAGCTCTTCTTTGGTGACTTTCCGGACCCACTTCTGTCCACAGGAAATTCACTTCACAATGAATCCTATTCCATCAACAAAGACTTGTTGATATTGCTATGTG
This sequence comes from Phocoena phocoena, assembly GCF_963924675.1. Taxonomy (NCBI): domain Eukaryota; kingdom Metazoa; phylum Chordata; class Mammalia; order Artiodactyla; family Phocoenidae; genus Phocoena; species Phocoena phocoena. The sequence continues at coordinate 46,742,830 of NC_089220.1, forward strand.
TAGTTTACTGTCCAGGTGTCAGGAGGGTATGGTGGACACTGCTTGAGAGGCAACGTCCATCCCATCCCTCCCCTCATGGATGGTATCAAAGCAGTTTGTGGAATTTCCAGCAGCTCAAAGTGTAGATCTGACTGGTCTAGAGAGTTATCCTATCCCCCATGACAGTGACTGGTTTAGGAATGGGCATGTGACCAAAGAGAGATTTTCTGGAGGCCACCGAGGAAGTGGTCTCTCACTCTTAAGAGAGAGCAACGGGAAAGCAGACGCTCCCCTGATGATTGCTACTGGCAGCCATCCCACAGCCCCAAGAGGAACTGCCTTAGGATTAAACTGACACTGTGGACAGCAATGTGGACGATGAAAAGACACTGAGTCTTTGATGACCTCATTGAACTTCTTGATCTACTAAAGCCGAAGCCCACCCCTACTTCTGATTTTCCTCACATATGGGAGCTGAAGAATAACCTTATGGTATAAGCTAGTTTCAGCTGGCGTTCCTATTGCTTACAGCTGAAAACATTCTAATGCAAAAGGACTCAGAAAGAACTAAGCTCACATGCAAAAGGAACCTACTTCTGCATTCCGGAACCTCCTTTCCAGTCTTCATTCCACCCAGCCAGGACCTGCTATTCACTACCCCAGCAGCCCAGGATGCAGACGCTTCATTGCCAACCCCATGCTCTCCTCAGCAGCTTTCTCCTGGTACCATCCAACAGTCATGGTTCGAGCCACTAAATATCCAGATTTATGAAGGGAACCATGCTCATTTATACAATCTTCTATGTGAGGTTGGCCCAGGCACTTCCAGGGTCAGGGTTATGTTGGGGGTAGTCGACCTGTTACGCGCTTTCTAAATTTTAGCCCTGACTATATCCCTCTTGTTGCATGTTAAGGCTTCCTCCAGGTATTTTGTCTTTAGGGGGAAGGGAGAGGAAGGCACTGTATTCCCTGTGGTCACTTTCCAATCCTACATAGTGATTTTCACTGACTTTGAGCTTTCCAGTCTCCAGAGTACACACACCTACTCCCTAAGCTTCCCTGTGTCCAGGTGTCCCTGATTTGATGGTTTCCCAAGACCAACCCAAAAGAGACAACAGGTGTCCAGGGCTGAGCTCCCAAAGGGAGACTCCTCACAATACAAGGGATCCAGTGTGACTGAAACTATGTGCTAAGCAGTGACATGAGTATTATACTGAGCCCTACGGAGCCGAGGGTCTGGAACTGGGAGTCAGCAGAAGGACAGGAAAGAGCAGACTTTTGGTGATTTCAAGAAGCAGGAACTGGCTCTGGGGCTGGAATCGTGGGTGGCTTCACCATGAGGGTGTGGAGCATTGATTCTGAAGTCGAAGTGACCGAATTCACTTGTCACCTCCCAGATTTTCTAGCTTTGTTGCTTTGACAAGATCCTTAACTTCTCTGAGCTTTGTGTAGAATGGAGCAATGATTGCTGCCTCTTGGGGTTGTTTTGAGGGAAACAGTGACAAAGCACCTGGCACACACCTTCTTTTGCGGCTCCTGTGTGAACCCTTGGCCCTCTTTTTCTTTGTGTGAAATCTGAAAGCACTCAGGGGAGTGCTCACACAGGGAGGAAGTGAGGCTTGGCGCTAGGGTACCATCTGATTTGAGGGGACGTTCCCCAAGGGAAGAAACACAGGTGAGGAATCTCACGATTAAATTCAAGACCCAGCTCTGTAAGCTGGATGAAACAGCACCCCACTCATCGTCTCTGTGGGCAGCCTCCTTCTCTGTAACTGACAGTGTCGAATGAAATAACCTCTAAGGTCCCTTCTGCGTCTCAGGTTTTTAGGAGGAAAAATTGAGAACTGTGGGCACGGCTGGCAAGGATCACAGGTGGATGTGATTTCATCCACACTCAGCTCCTCTGTTGGCCCCTTTGAGTACTTCCTACAGGTTCTGGGTCCTCGGCCACCAGCCCCACAATGTCCTGTACTCTCTCTGCCACCCTATTTCACACTCCTTCGAGAGACACATGGTAGTGCCTTGACCATCCCCTTTAAATTGACCAAGTATCGTGTTCGATCATATACTTCCACAGTTCTTTAAGGGCTGAGTGTTCACCTAATTATTTCTTCTCTTTCATTCTATTAGTTCTAAATTAGGGGTCTCTTCTTGCTTTAGGACTTTGTGCCTTGGGATTCTAGGTTGGAATTTAAAAATCTAGTAAGAACCCTTTCTACTCTCTCCCTGTAACATTCTCCCAATGTCTGACCTTCACTATCTTCATGGAAACTCCTCCTCTGTGTCCATCTAAATGCAAGTACCTTTCTTAGTTTCAATTTGAGCAGTTCCAATGGCTTCTTAATAACCCTGTCATGGTCTCCACAGTCTTTCATTTCAAGAAGATATTTTTCTCACTGGTCACCCAGGTTGAGGTCCCATTTTTTTTTTTTTGGTCTCTCCTTTCCTTATAGACTCCAAAACAGAGCTCTCTCCAACAGAGCTGCACGCTTGCAAGTTGAGAGAGAATGTGGAACTCAGGCCATGTGTGCTGAGAAATCCCAGGTGATGTGTGCTGAAAATGCAGATCTCTGACCTCAGGCATGGTGCCAAAAAGAAGTTTTAATGTCCAAGTGTTTTATGCTTCAAAGATAGGCCCTTGTGGTTGTTAGTTTAAACCGGCATTCACAGGAAGCAATCTGATATCCCACAGACTGGAATCCATAAGGTAATTCAAAATTGCTTAGATTGGGGCCAACAACTTTGCAGAAGATTTGATACTCTCCAGAGATTATTGCCCAAAATAGGTGAGTAAAGTAACAAGTTGCTCCACCAGTCATGCATTTTAGCATATTTCACACGTTACAGGCCAAATTTAAGAATTTAAGTAGTAGGATAAACGAAGAATTTAAGTATTAGGATTAGTTTTATACTTTGCATTTTCTAGCATTCCATAGCTTTTCAAAAATTTCTGAGCCCTCAATTCAAAAAGTTGATGATAGACTTCTTATCATTTGTTAACGGCAAAGCAAATAGATTGCTCCAGCAGAAGGGGTACTCTTCTGTCCTGATCAAGTAACGGTATAGTACTGCATTTATGATCCCCTTTCTAGGAGATACTTCAATTCCACATGGGGAGAAAGTTGTCCAACCCAATTAAGATACTCTTCTCAAATACCATTTAATTCCGTAAATATTTATTGAAAACCCTTATGTGCCAAGCACTAAAGACAATACCAAGATGAATACGACGTTACTTCTCCTCTCTGGGCTTACAGGTTAAAAGACATATATATAGGCAAACAGCTACATAAAAAAAGCATAGAGTGAAAAGTCATCAAGGAGGAAATGAATGACCCCAGGAGAATCTGGCAAAGCCTTATAGAAATGAAGTCTGAGCTGAGCCCTGACTAATGGGGATCACTCCCACCATTAAACGCGATGGGAGAGTGTTTCACCTGAAGAGCACCCCTGAGCCCTGGTTAAGGGAGAAGGGGGAACGTGGACACAGGTGAGAGACGGAGCGTGGTCTGCACAGTGTACCGGGAAACACGATGCTAGCGGAGACTCCGAGGACATGTGAGAGAACTTCAAATGCCCATCTGAGAAGGGGGCAGTTTTTTTCTGTCCTAGATGATCTCTCTGGTGTTGCTCAAGGGAATCATTCACTAACATTGCATAAATAACCCCAGAAAAATACTAGCTCAAATTGCCCAGGAGAGAAGCAACTCCAGGGAAAATCAATACCTATTCCAAATGAGCATCTGCAGTGCAGAAGACCTGTCCTTAAACATTCAATCTGGGCTCAGACTGGAAACCATTCTTTGTTTTCTTTGTCCATGGCTGATTTTGTTAGCTTTGCCTCTTCCATGCAGGAGCCATGTGGGTTGGTTCAGCTGCAGGGTCCAGCTGGTCTGACAGTTAACGACCTATACCATTGAGATGCCCTCCTGAGTGCCTCTGGGGGAAATCTGTGTAGTCCACGTAACTCTACATTTTAAATCATACCATCCTAAACACATTCTCCACATTTAATGAAAATCCTTCCAACTGTTTTTTTTTTGTGATGCAGGAAGACTCAGACAACAGACACTTAATTTTATTTATCTAGGTTAATAAAAAGTATCAGCGAGATTGGTGGTACACTTTAAAAGGCACACTCTAGTGGCAGCGGGGTTTATGGATAATAGAATGGGTTAGCAGGGTTTTACAATGCTCCAGGCAAGAGGTAACAAGACCTGAATTAAAGCAGTGAGACTTAAAAGAAGGGGCAGATACGGGAGACGTTTTGGAGATAGGATCAAAAGGGTATGGCAGGGCTTCCCTGGTGGCGCAGTGGTTGGGAGTCCGCCTGCTGATGCAGGGGACGCGGGTCCGTGCCCCGGTCTGGGAAGATCCCACGTGCCTCGGAGCGGCTGGGCCCGTGAGCCACGACCGCTGAGCCTGCGCGTCCGGAGCCTGTGCTCCGCAACGGGAGAGGCCACAACAGTGAGAGGCCCGCGTACAGCAAAAAAAAAAAAAAAAAAAAAAAAGGGTATGGCAACTGATTGAAGGTGCAGGGAGAGGATGGCAGAAATGCTCAAGTGGTTTCCATAGGCGTGAGGCTGAGTTAATAGGACGATGATAACACCATTACACCAGGAAGGGGAACCCAGGAAGAACAGTAATTCTGGCACTAAAGGGGAATAACTTATTTAGAAAATAACAAGAATATGCTTGGCTTCTGTTCACTGAATTAGGTATAATTAGGGTGACTATAGCATTTTATCATCCAAACTGGGACACTGTTGAGAAGGAAAGGGGATGCTTTCGTAACTGCACCAGGACAATACGTCTAAACCCAGATTATTCCAAGTACATCCAGATGTTTGTTCTCCCCACTTGTAATGCCTTTTAGTGTTTGCTCAGTTAATAAACTTCTGTTAATAAAGCTGGCTCACAGTTCATCGAATTTAGGGTCTCAGGGTTAGAGGGTACCCTAGAAATCATATAAAGTAGCCTCCTGGCACTCCTAGAAAGTCCTATATATTCCATTCCCCAAGTCCAGCCTCTATTGGAACGGTTCCCAGGGACAGGGGACTCACTATGACGTTAAGAAGCCCATTCTATTTTTGGACAGTGCTAAGTGTTCTTCGAAAGCTAAGAGTGGCTTTCCTGTAAACTCCACACATTTTTTCTAATATACAGTTGACCCTTAAACAACATGGAGGTTAGGGGTGCTGACCCTCTGCACAGTTGAAAATTCACATATAATTTTTGACTTCCCAGATGAACTGGGAGATTGGGATTGACATATATACACTAATATGTATAAAATAGATAACTAATGAGAACCTGCTGTATAGCACAGGGAACTCTACCTCACTTCGCTGTACGGTAGGAACTAACACAACGTTGTGAAACAACTATACCCCAATAAAAATAACTTTTTAAAAATTAACTTCCAAACAGTATTGTGAGGCCTATGATTTCTATATTATCACCTTACTAGCTAATTTAAAAAGTGAGCATTTAGCCTAGGTTATATTAGATAAAGACGTCAAACGAAATATTTTAAACTTTGCTAAGATGTTCCATTGGGGGAAGTTGGGGGTGGGTGGTGTGCATAGAAAAAAAATTTTTAAAAGAAAAAAATATTTTTTTGACTCCCTAAAAACTTAACTACTAACAGCCTACTGTTGACCAGGAGTCTTACAATACCATAAACAGTCGATTAACATATATTTTGTATATTTTATGTATTATATATGTATTCTTACAAGTAAATAAGCTACAGAAAAGGAAATGTTATTAGGAAAATCATAAGGTGGAGAAAATACATTTATAGTATTTATATATTTATTGAAAAAAATCTGTGCATAAGTGACTCATGCAGTTCAAACCTGTGTTGTTTAAGGATCAGCTGTAATTCTAATAATAATGACATCACCAATATTAGGATAGCCAACATTTATTGAGCACCTACAAAGGGCCAGGTTTTACATGTATTATTTCTTTTTTTAAAAGTTATTTATTTTTGACTGCGTTGGGTCTTCGTTGCTGTGCACGGTCTTCTCATTGTGGTGGCCTCTCTTATCACAGAGCATGGGCTCTAGGGGGCTTCAGTAGTTGTGGCACATGGGCTCAGTAGTTGTGGCTCACAGGCTTAGTTGCTCTGCGGCATGTGGGATCTCCCTGGACCAGGGCTCGAACCCATGTCCCCTGCATTGGCAGGCAGATTCTCAACCACTGCACCACCAGGGAAGTCCCCTACATGTATTATTTCTGATGCTCTCCAACAGCTGTTCTTACATTGCAGCATCCCCATTTTACAGATGAAGCAGCAGACACTGAGAGGGAATGTTACCTGCCAAAGACACACAGCATAACATACAGCAAACAAGTCATGGCCAAGCCCATGGCCAAGGGAAGAGGAGTATATTTTGCCTACCATGAGACCATGCTAGGGAGGTAGATGTATAAAACAGCTACAAGAGAGTGAAGAATTATGACCAAGAAATAACTCAATATACCACAATGATATAGTCAAGGCCAATGAAGTTCAATTCCTGGACTTTCATTTGAGCTCTACAAGAAGCAAACCCCATTTCCGGTGGTGCTATGGTGAAATGAGCCTACAGTTTGGGACTACCACTCAGGGCGAAAATTGAGCTCCCCCAGAGAAAGGAGAACCTATAGATGGAGGCTAATGACGGAAGTTGAGCCCTAAATCAAGCTGCACCTGAAGTCAGAGACAACTATTGAATATTTTTCAATTACATGAGCCAATATAGTCCCTGTTTTGCTTCAACCAATTGAGTTGGGCTTACTGTGACTTGTAAACAAAGAAGTTCTAACAGCTACAGCAAGTGAATGAAATTATCTTCACAACTGAGTGACAACACATGATTATTAAGCCTGTAACTACCCTGGACAGAGTTTTTATAGCTCAGCCTTCCAGCCCATGCATCACTGTTGCAGTCCCTCCTAGGTGGAGTGATGGCATGCAGTGCATGAAACTGGAAGGCCTTTGTTGTGTCTCAAAATCTTTTGAAACCATGTGTGATCATTAGTAGTCTAGACTGACTTTTCATGGTATTTTACCCCCATTAGAAAGCCCTTTTCACCTTACTTCAATTCAAATATTTCTCCATGTAAAAATATAGGGGAAATGCAGGTGAATTTAGAGTTTAGAATTCCAGTTCAAGAGAAAACAGAGTTAGTACTTTTCAGGCCAAAAAACGAAAAGAAAAGTTTTGTAATTTCATTGTTTCCTTGGCCTGTGGGATTGAGTTTTCTGCTCTGTGATATGGTTGGGTAGTAGGGGTACTTAACTTCAGAAGCCCACAGCTTTGTCTAGGCACATCACATTATAGTCTCTCTGAGTCTCAGTTTCCCCATCTGCTACAAAGAGGATGGTTTCTGTCTCACGTGATTTACAAGGTTGTTATAATAGTCATTTGAGGAATGAATAAGAATGGGATATTTTAAATTATTTTCCTTATAATAAAACCATTTCCTAAATGTAACAAGTTTAGAGAAAAATTACTTAGTTTGAGCTAATAGAATGTAGTTTACTATGCTTTATACCATATGGCTAGATGATTTCTAGTATTACAACCTCAACAATGGAAGAAAAGGAGGCCACGTCTTCCAGTGCTTTCTTAGGAGCAAGAAAGCCTGTCCCAGAAGCTCCCAATCAAGCCTCCTTTCATGATTCTTGGCCAGAGGTGGCTTCCATGGGCAATTCTTAAACCGTACACTGGCAAGGGGAATGGAACAGTTGAAGACTGGCTTAGAGCAGCCCCACTTTCACCCAGTGCTATGTGCAAGAGAGGGCATACCTGAACAAGATCAAGGTTTATCTCACAAAGAGGGGGAATGGCACTGGGATTAGAAACCATTAGTTTCCAATTCCGTATTTACCAAACTTTTATAAATCATCAGTTTATGTGTCTGACCTCCCATTACTTTCCAACCTCTGGAGCAACAAGGGCAAGGTCTTGCTTTATATCCCCAGCACCCAGTACAATTTCTGAGACCCAGTGGGAACCGAGTAAGCATTTATTGAATTTTATTATCATATTTTAAATCCATTTCAGCTCTAAGGCTCTATGAACATGCTTCAGCTGGAAGCTGACAATGGTCTCTGCACTTTTCTTGGTGCCGGGCAGAGACCTAGCACAGAGGAAGAAACGCTCCATGATATGTACAAAACTCCTGTTGGCCTTCTGTGACTCTTTGATTTCTAGAATGATTTCATTTCCCTTCCCCCTTTACATTATTATCTAAAGCCTTTAGATCTAATTAGAAGTGGGAGGATCAAAGATGGTATATTTTAAATTTGCTTCCCGCCTCACCCACTTAAAGTAAAGAATCCTGCATAGCCCATTAAGCTGGAGGTACTTGCTGACAGGAAGGAAACCATCTGGTGAACAACTTCTGTTAATTATGTTGGAACATACTAACGAGAATAAAGAACAGCCCTTAATGACCTTCCCCTTGGTGGCAGAATCCACTGCAGAGTAGACAGTCATGGCTCAGAGCCAAAAGTTAATGGTTAGTATTGGCACCAAACACTCAGGCTCACTAGTACTTAATAATCTCCCCTCCGTGGAGAAAGTATTTCAGGCATTCACAGCATAAATCCTCCTAGCACCTGCATGTAACTGAGCTCCAAATAGTCATTTAGGGCATTATTCGGAATCCCTTAGTAAATGTGGATCTGGGCGTTACCTTTTCTGTATCGTTCTTTGCACTTGGACATATTGGATCAGGCCAGACAGAGACTTGCATTTTGTTTCAACCAATAGCAATGTTTAAATATTACTTGGCAAAGCACTGATGCAATTATTTCATATCCCAGAGGGATAAAGATACACAAAAATAATTATCCTCATTATGACCTGGATGAGTTAATCATTTATAATAATATTCTTTCTAATTCCACTTTGCCCTTGGAAATCTAGGCAACCATGTACCATCCATGCAAAAAGGCAGTTAAAGCTTTGGCATTTGTATCATGAGTTAGCTCTAGGTATCAAAACATCTGTATTTTTTATTTCATTCATTGCTGTGCTATTCAGTTTGAGAAAGCTTTTTTAAGTGGCTTATAAACTGTGATAAGGTTAAGTAAAATTTAAAAGAAAACTATTTGAAATTATAAGATTTAATATTAACAAAATTTTAAAGAAAATTTAAAAAGAAAACAGGAGTAGGAAAATAAATTCAAACCAGGAGTGAAACTAGTATAGAAACATGCCTGACGTGAAATCCTATACATTATTGGGGGTGGGCCACAAACATGGTTCTAAGCCTCCTAGTATCCAACTAGAAGAAGCAAACAAATACTTTGGTGGGGAGTTGGGGGGCTCAGGAAAAGGTTTTCACAACATCTCAGGCATAAGAGTTTCCTAGTATCAAAAGTACTTCAGTCTGACTGTATCATCTAGGGCATTCACAATATGTGTGCATTAAAAAGGAAACAATCCCAGAAATTGCTGCTTCAAATCAGGTGGGAGATGTTATTTTGATAGAAATCTTAAATAAAAGTTCTGTAACGAGGAACTGTCAACATTTAGCTCCTAAATTATAACAAATCTGTAAGGAATATGGATCTGTAATATATTAAAGTTTAATAACCCTAGATATTAGCCAAGAAACTGCTCTCTATATAATTTCTTGATGTATATTTAAGCCTTTTCATATGCACATCAAGAATATAATTTTTATAAAGGCAGGTACGTCCAAGAGTTTGCACAGAAGTAACAAAATAAAAGTTGTTTGTGCCTAAATCATCCCATCTGTGCCTCTTGGACAACAACATGCATCAAGGAATTGGCTAAATATCCTTGTAGACAGGATGTCTCCTATTTGCATTTGAAGTACTCTTCTGTTTAAAATATAAATGCAATTAATTTTCATTATTTATTTAATCTGTCTTTGCATACTAATGGCACAAAAACTGGAAATAAATGTCAGGTCATTATCAACCTACCTCAAAATATCTTTGTGTTCAGTGAATTTAAAGTTTTATTTTTTTAAACTAACCTCGACTTTCTTTGAAGTTTTGATGCTTCCCCACCTCCTACTATCAGCTGCGCGGCCCACCACTATCTTTGAAGTTGGCTCATCTGGTAACAGACTTACTCCAAGCTGTAGTGCACACCTACCATTCAAAGAGTTAGATGTTGTCCATGTGACAGATTTAATCAGTCCCTTGGTCTCTCAGACATGCAGCTGTTGGTGAATTCTTTTTTGCTAGTGTAATATTGTAAGTGTCTTAAGTTAGAATTAAAGCTTCCATTAAATGTTCATCTTGTTTTTCAAGAAAACTGTTTGCTGGAAGTAGCATGTGTATACATTTTTAAGTGGCAGTGCCAAAGAGATATTTTATACTACATCAAATCTTTAGTGTTCAGAAAAAAATGGCCCAATTTAATAGAAAAGTCAGTAAATAATCTAAGTTGTTGGATCTGGGCAAAAGCAGGTCGCCTAGAATTATTGGTAAAAAATAAAAATATGACCCTCTTTGGCAGTTTTACGCCACAGATGCTGCATTTAAGATGACAGCATTGAAATACGGAAAAACATGTGGGATTTATAGAAAGTCTCTCCATGTCCAGATTGCCTGGCCCCTACAAGTCAAAATGTCACTTCTGAAACACATCATTTACCAGTCCTTCAGCAAAACAAACAACCTTTAGAAAAGTCCCCCATGGAACCAACGAGGTAAACAGTAACAGAGTTGGAATGTCATCATGATCAGAAGAGAATGGAACTTCAGATGTTGCCAACATTTTATAGAGAAGTCAAAAAAGCAAAGGGAACTAAAATTGAATATTAAACAGGAAAAAGCCTTTGAAACAACAAAATGAATTTTTGACAACTACTAAGTATGTGTCCTGGGGGAGATGCTTGGTATGATCAGGGAGACAGAAAGTAGCAGTGTATACTTACTTACTTCAGTCTGTGAAGAAAAATGAGAACTCCAGGGATTGGAGAAACTTTATCTAAAGACTAATGTTTTGCTATAGTTGTTTCCTACGAATTCTGTATCTGAGCCTATAGCAGGATCCACCTACAAATTTCCACTGCCATTTTGGTCAGGTAAAGAAGTATGTCAAATGTTTAATCTCATTTTAATGAAAGCTAAAGCACAGAAAAAGACATGTATTAAACTTCTATTATTCTTTAGGAAGGAGTTCTAATGATCTGATGTTTTGGCTTGCAAGCTGATATTCAGAATAGTTGGGTTTTAGGATCAGACAATCTTGGGAGATCCCAGGCTTTAGCACTTGTTAGCTATGCTATCCTGACTGAGCACGTTTTCTAACCTATTGAAGCTTCAGACTTCTCATCTGTCAAATGCAGATAGAACCTTCTTCACAGTGTTTACAGAATAATGTGAATTATGTTGAGCCTTTAGCAAAGTGTGTGTCACATAATAAGTGCTTAATAAAGTATAGCTGGAAAAAAAGTAAAAATAAAAATAAAGTATAGCTGGTATTATTAGAGAAAACACACTAGAACTCTACACCCCAGTAAGTGGGGCTTCTCATTTAAAGCCCCAAGTACTGCGTTAGGTGCATCCTACAAGACATAGATCTAAATACAGGACAGCTTTAGAAACTAGTGAGTATTCCAAGTAATAACAAACTTCATTCCTTCTTTGTAAAGATTGTGATGCAGCTACAAATTGGTTAAGCAACAAAACACTACAGCCCTCCAAGTCCATCCACGTTGCTGTAAATGGCAAAATTTCATTCTTTGTTATGACTGAGCAGTATTCCATTGTGTAACTGTGTATATATACCACATATTCGTTATCCATTCATCTGTTGATGTAAATAATGCTGTTATGAACACTGCATGTCTTTTCAAATTAGTGTTTATATTTTTTGGGGGGATATATACCCAGGTGTGGTATTGCTGGGTCATATGGTAATTCTGTTTTTAGTTTTTTGAGAGTATAACCTTTAAAAATTGTGAATCACTATATTGTACACCTGTAATATATAATATTGTACATCAACTGAACTTCAATAAAAATAAAATAAATAATCCTAAAAAAAAGATCACTGCAGTCCTGAGGTTGTATTAACCAATGAGGAAACAAATTCACACGTGGTAAATATGAGACTCTCCCTTTTTGAAAAAGGTATCATCATATTTTTATTTTGGACGATCTCTAGATTCTTGGGTAACTTGGAAGCAAAAAGCCATGATTCAATTTTGCAAAGTCATTTTAAAAGGAAGAGTAAAGGCTTTTATCTTGGTTTAGCAATTACTGTGTTTGTCTCAGAGGGTGGAAATTTGACCCCCATATCTAATAACTCACCTTGTTAAGGGCAAATTGCTTGATAATCTTATTAATCGTCTTCCTCATCCATAAAATAGCACAATAACATTTACCTTCCTCATAGGGCGTTATGAGTCTTTATTGATTAACATTTGGAAGATTACGATCCTTAAATGAAAGGAACAGTCAAGTATAATTATCATTTATTTTTGCATGATATGTTATGGAACAAGACTTTGAGATGCTATTCCTGTGAGCACGGCCAATAAAGATATGCAGATCTATGCACCTGATTGCCAAGAAACACCCAATAAAGTGATTCCCTTTGGAGATGATATGAGGGGCTTTATCAGATTCCAATTTTAGAATGTTTTCTTTTTAAGGAAATGTTTCCTTTCCTTCTCCGACTGCATGATGTAGCCAGCAATGAAGGAAGAGAATTAAAATTTCCCTCCATCGTCAGAGCATCCTACCTTCAGTCTTCACCTCAATCATAAACACTCCTGAGACATTTAGAGTTCATTCTTTTCAAGGTCAGGTTAAAGGGAAGGGTCTCTAAGGATAAGAAATTAGTATTGAGAATAGGAACATGGATAAGGCATTTCTCTGTGTTCACTTTTTCCTCCTTTCATACATTTTTTGCATCAACAATTCATTTTTCCTCTTCAGGGAAAATGCCTCAAACCTTACCACTGAATGGGAAATTTTAGTACCCAGAGACACACTGACTAGAAAATACCCAGTTACAGTGGTTGCTTCCCCCTTTCCTCTTCACTGGGGGGGACAGTTTTGAAAGACGATCGCAGGGTTGGATGATGCTTAGACTTCTGAAGGAAGCAGACCAAAGCTCTTCTACCAAGTTGTCCACCCTACAGACTTACTTACTACAACACACATCTCATCACATGCCTGGCTTGCTCAAAACCACCTTCCCAGAGATAAAGGTCATGATTTAGGGGCTCTTCACAAACTAGCACCAATTTTCATTACAGCCTATTGCCTACCGCCCTCCTCACCCCAAACCCTCAGCCCAAAATGCTTTTTCCCAACCTCAAATTAATCCTTCAAGACTCAACTCAAAAGTTCTCTCTCCCACCATGCCCTAAAGTCAGTTACACCATCTTCTGTATTCGCATAGTATTCAAAAATTTGTGCATTAACAATTGTTGCATTCATGTATATATATATATATATATATATATACATACACATATAGCACATATAAAAATGATATACAACGTATTTAAATGATTTTAATATATTATTTAAATTTATTTACAATATATTACACTGTATTATAGCTCTATTTTTATTTAAACTTTAAATACTTATTTCTCTGATTTATATTTTGTCCATATATAGTTATTGTATCAATATTTTCATTAATTAGATATATTAAATTTTATTTAAATATATATGGTCATCTAAATATGCATGTATTCATAATGTATATATTTTATTTAGCATTTTATTTATTATTTATATTTAGAGTATGTTCAATTAATATTAAATTTGAAATAAATATAATGATTTAATAGCCTGTCTGCCTCAAGCACCAGGCTCGTGTGAATTCCCCTAGGATAACAATGCAGAATGAGATTCAGACTCAACTAACCACGATAATCATATCCACTTTTACTGAGCACTTGCTCCATGCCAGACACTGAGGTAAGTGACTAGTATACATTATCTCACTTAATTATACAACCGTCCAATGAGATGGATGTTATTATTGTCCGCATACATAGCTGAAGAAATAGAAACACAAATAAAGGCGGTAACTTGTCCCCAGTATTAAGTGCTTAGTTGGGTTTCAGCCAAGTTTTGGTCTTGAATCCAAAAATCTGGCCCTTGACCACTTGGGCCAGGGTGGGGGACACAGGGTGAGTGCTACACATCACAGTAGTTAAGAGAAGGGGCTTGGGTGTCAGATGAGCCAGATGTGAACTCCTGTTCCATTATCTCTTAGGGGTATAGTTCTAGACTATTTTGCTGCCTTTCATGGTCATATTGTGAGCTGAGAAGGAAAGAAAGCATGTCAGCAGTTAGTAACAGAAAGAATAGACTTTGTAAATAATTGACATCTTTACTTCCCTGGGATAAAACTAGAAAGAGCACTGGCTACACATTAAACTTGAATCTCCTCTGTCCTTAGACAGTTTCCATCCTTTAGAACCTTGCTACTCAAGAACAGGTACTATCAACCTCACCTGGGAACTTGTGAGAAATGGAGACTCTCAAGGCCCACTCGAGACTCCAGAATCAAAATCTGCACTTAGACAAGACCCTAGGGTGATCCCAATGTACTGTATATCTTGGGAAGCACTGGTCTAGACCATTCTCACTTCCTGTCCAATTTGTTAAAACGTGGTTCTAAATAGGGCTTGTCTGATCCTCCATTGTTGTTCTAACAACTTATTTCTAAAAGAGATGAGAGGACCATGAGAGAAATGAGGGGAGTGAGGTAGCAGGTAAACTGAGAGTCAGATTCAAGTACCAGGTTTGCTGTAAGTAAGCGGTGTGAGCTCGGGGAAATTACTGTCTCTGTAACTGAAATTGTACCTCTAACAACAAGTGTTTTTGGAAGGAGGAGATAGGAAAGATGGAAATTAGCACAGATTATTTTAAAGGTGACTTTTAAAATTCAAGTATTCATTAAATTAAAATTAAGTAAAGTAAAACACAGATCCGACTAAAAATTGTGAAGATTGTGACTCTGTCTTAACCACTGCTGTATTTTTAGCACATAGTAGTTGCTCAATAAATATATGAACCAAGAATGAATGGATGGTCACTCTTACATTCTCAGAAGTCTTCCCCAAAGCTAGCAGCACCTTCTTCTATACTCCTATCATAATTTTCACGTATATTAATTGGCATCTAAGACAATGTAACAAAAATTTTCCAAGACACTTATATATTATTCATTACCCTGCCAACGAATAACATTTCTACACATTTTATTCCATAGGCATGCATCTTGCACATGGCTAACATCATAGCATACATAGATTTGAAAACTGCGTATTCCTTTATTGTACCAGAGTAGAGATACATGGTAGGCATTAATTCAACATTTGTGAATAATCGCTTTCATAATTATAGATGCCATAATTATTTTACGACTACATAATAGTCCTTCAAGTGAATGTGTCTCAGCTTTCAAAACAAGATCCACAATGTTGAACATCTTGGTGGTCTCTCATTTTTTTACTCTTACCAAAAAAAAAAAAAAAATTACTAGAGTGAACATCTTTGATAATGTATATTTGTGGGTCTGTTGAGTGACATTTCTTTGCAGTTCCTTGGAGTGTATTGACTGGAACAAAGGGTATGAGCATCTTTATGGTCCTTGTTACATGTTGCTGATTTTTCTTTCTAGTTCCAAAATTCTAGGATTCTTAGAGAATCTCACATTCTCGAGTAGCTGCAGCAAAGACTAGAAGCAGCCAGCTACTGGTACCACCACAGTCCTTGAAAATGGCAAGACAGATATTCCCACATTCTTTTCTTTCATGGATGATTATAACAAAATAGAAACCTTGTGCTAGAAATTGGCTTAGAGCATCCAATGGATGAATATCATGTTACACAAATGACCAGAGACTAGTTGGATAAACAAGATAAACTCAAAGTTGCATTCTTTCCCAGAATCTGAGAGTAGTGCTTTAGAGCATGGATTCACAATTCTGTTTCTAGCCTATTTTTAAAATATCAAAGAGAAGGACCAGATGTCACAATGAATTAATATCCTAGACTTCCAAATCTGGAGATATAGGTTCCAATTCTCCCTGGTCGAAAGTAAATATGAATATTCTGTCTTCTTGGAGATCCTTCGTGGATATTTCATTCACCCCCAAATATAACAGTTTGACAGGATGATCCCAGCATCTTCTTTTTCATCATGACCTGAAGGCTGAATGCTCAGATGAGGTGAGGCAGGTGCCATATACAACCGAGCCAAGGGAAGAATCAGCCTGGTCTCCCACTCCCCTCACCACACATTCCTTTTGGGATTCCTATATACTTGTCAACATTTCCGCTTTAAGAGCACTGCGTTACACAGCTGTTGTTTAAGAGAGGCAGGAAATAAATAAGGAGGAGCTCTGGCTCGTTGACTGACTTAGTGATGGAGAAGTCGAAAGCCATCAAAGTGCAGCTGCGAAATCCATTGGCTCGGCCAGGGTAGCGTTGCAATCAATCCAAGTGGATGTAATAGAGGTACTCCCCGGCAAATGTCCGTCAGTGACACACAGGTCCCTTCTCTACTCAAGTCAGTTTCTGAGGCCTCATCACAGAGACCCTGCAATATCATTAGCATCCTTATCCCCAATCTCCACCTCTTCTAGGACATCTTCTTGCTACATCAGGGTTACACATCCATTTTCTTGTGCTCCCATGATATCCTTCTCCCCATCATAGCGTGGCTTTCACTGGTAAGTGCCTGCACTTGTTTGTCTCCCCCACTGGACTCCATGGGAACAGTGAATACACCTACCCAAGTCACTGGCATATCCCCCAGCGCGTAGCCGAGAACATGCCCATCTCTAGGTCCATCGTTTGATTTTGTCTTTTTAAGCATCTCAGTAAGATCTTCTGGATCACCCTGGAAATCATCTGAGACATCTCTGTGAAAAGAAGAGTGGTGTGGAAGAGGCTCTCCTGATTGGTCCCGCGATGAGGGTGTTGTCTCAGCTCCCTGCCAGCCAGGCACCTCAGCCCAAGTGAACTAGATTTGCACCAGAAACTCCATGCAGGTCCTCACGTGAGAAGTGTGAGTGGTGTGATGATCGAAAGTGACAAGTGATCTTTCCCAGTGAGACAAGGGGATGGAAGGAAGCAAATGGAGCAGACTTTACTCCAGCAATGTCAGTATGCAACCCAGAATAATACCACTGAGGAAAACCTGGACTGAGGAATTTTTAATCAAAAAAACCAACTACATGTACAACCTTACTTTATATCTGCTTTTCTTTCTAGTGAAGTTGGGTCTTCCACTTAAAGTGTTTTTAAATAGACTTTTAACAAAGCAGAAGGAGCTCATTCTTTCATGTGTCTCCCTCCAAAAAGTTTTCCCATGGGATCCAAGTGAAGAAATCCTGGCTGATCCTCGACTTTCTAAATAGGTGAGCTTGGCACTTATCTCTGACGTAGATGCCCTGCATTTATTTGAGTTCAGGTGTATCAAACTGTGAGCATATGTTTTAAAAAAATGTCCTTTAAGGCATACTAAAGACTGTTTAAGCATTCCTTCTTTCTTGTAGAAACCCAGGGATGAATTCCTCACCATTGAGGAAAAGTCCAAAAGAGAAAAGGAGCCAGCCAGGGGGAAAAGAGAACCCAGAGAGCTGGTCGAGGCAGATCTGGAAAGACCAGCTCCCCAGCCTCTAATCTGCAGTCATGGGAAATCCCAGAGAACCTGTCTCTTTCTCTTTCATTTTCCCTGAAAAATATTATGCAGAGCTTCTCCCCTGAGCTTCACTGCACCCCAGTATTTGGGATAATTGCATCCCACCTCTCTTAGGCTTGGGTGCTAAAATCTCACAGAGTTGGGTTTTTAAAGAAAGCAGGTTTAAAACTGTCAGCAAGAGAAGAGAGAAGGCCAAATCACTCTCGTGCTTGAGCCCGTGGGCCAATTTGTTTGTAATTGGATTGGTATGCAGCGAAGATAGAGCTGTCTGGGGGAAATGCTCCATGACCCCTCTCTTCAGGGAACGTTCCTTCTGACGCTGCTGCTAGCCCAGCACCAGCCCCCATGGGGGAAAGGCAGAGAGACCCTGAGCCCAGAGAAGGTCCAATCCTATGTGTTCATAAGACAGAAGGACAGCAGGGAATGCCCCCAAATAAACCCAGAAGTCAGAGCACACATTGCCAGGGCTGTGTCCAAAGTCAGAGACTGCGGGCCAAGGAGGAAGCTGCGATGAGGGGAGGGGAGGGGAGGAGAGAGGCCCCCAACATGAGACTAACAGCAGCCTCAGACCAGGAACCAAAGGAACTCTTTAAGAAAATGGAATTGCTACCATTTCTATTGCCCCCTCAGTTGGGCCCAGAGGGTCCAACTGTCAGGCAATCATATAAATTCCATCCCAAGGCGGGCAGCAGCTGCGGAGGCTGAAAAATGTAGGCTTGGGGGCTTCCCTGGTGGCGCAGTGGTTGAGAGTCTGCCTGCCGATGCAGGGGACACGGGTTCGTGCCCCGGTCTGGGAAGATCCCACATGCCGCGGAGCGGCTGGGCCCGTGAGCCGTGGCCGCTGAGCCTGCGCGTCCGGAGCCTGTGCTCCGCAACGGGAGAGGCCACAACAGTGAGAGGCCCGCATACCGCAAAAAAAAAAAAAAAAAAAAAATGTAGGCTTGGGAAGAAACAGATCTGGGTTCTAATCTTGGTTTTGCTACTTCCTATTTATGAGATTTTAGGCAAGATATTTAACCCAACTGAACCCCAGTTTTCTGATCTGTAAAATAAAAATAATAATTCCTACAAGAAGGCTGACTTGAAAGGATTTTAAAAGTTTGAAGAGCCATATTGGGTACCATTCATTGTCAGTAGCGCTGTCCCCAACCCCTACCTATAGGTTCCCCTTTATCTCAGGTGCTTGATGCCTGGGAACCACATATCCCAGACTTCCTCTCCACCAAGGTTCTGGATATGACACGTTTAACAATAAAATTCATTTGTGAGTTTATTTGTAAGGTGGGAGAGAGCAAGGGCCCCTCTTCCTCTGCCAGCAGCGGTGTGGGTAACTGAACGTGACTGTCAGTAAATGTGGCCAGTGAGGCACCTGGCTGGTCTCCTTCACTGCCAGGCCCCCGCTTCAGGGCTGTGAGTCAGTTATAATTTCCTGCAGCTCCTGATCTCAAATGTGGCCAGTGAGGCACCTGGCTGGTCTCCTTCACTGCCAGGCCCCCGCTTCAGGGCTGTGAGTCAGTTATAATTTCCTGCAGCTCCTGATCTCGGGTGGCAGCCTGTGGGGATATAACCTGAAAGCTGGGAGTAGCCCACCTTGCTTTCCTGACTCCAGGTTTTTCCACAATCTGGTAAGCACTGCCTTTGTCTCCTATCACGGAGTAGCAAGCTATTGCAAACTTAGCAGCCTGAAGTAACCCCCATTTATTACCTCACAGCTCTATAGGTCAGAAGTTCAGGCTCAGCTGGCTTCTATGCCCAGGGTCTCACAAGGCTGAAACCAAGGTGTCAGACAGATTGGGATCTTAACTGGAGGCTCTGGAAAGAATCTCCTCCCAGGTTCATTCTGTTGGCAGAATTCACCTCTTTATGGTTTTAGGACTGAGGTCCACAATTCTTTGCTTGCTGTCAGCCAGAGGCCTCTCCAGCTCCTAAAAGCCACCCACATTCCGCGCCCGCCCCCCGCCCCGCCCACATGGCCTCCTCTACCTTCAAACTAGCAACTGCACAAGGAACATCGTGGCCGGCAATAGGACCCTCAGGTCAAATGCCCTCACACTTCTGCTCTGACTCTCTTTTCTGTTCTCAGCTGAGAACATGCCCTGCTTTTAAGGGCTCTTGTGATTAGATCAGGCCACCCAAGTAATCTCTTTCTTAAGATAAACTATGCCATATAACACAACATAATCACAGGAATGATATATGAGCACATTCAGAGCTTCTGGGATTAGTGAGGGAACTTCTTTAGGGGATCATTTTAGAAACTCAGCCTGCTATAGCACCTAATTCCCTCTATTAAATCATATTCTGCTTGAAAACCTAGAGGAGTTTCTGTTTTCCTGTACTGAACCGTAAGTGACCTGAGATCACTGTCTGCAAACAAACTCTTCTGAAGTAGAGAAAACAACCCTTCAGATTATAATGGTCTTACCCTTAGAGGATTCTGGACACTTAACCAACAAACGTCAGTTCAACAATTATTTAGCGACTGTCCTGTATCAGTTTGTACCATATTTCAGGGAATCAAAAGAGAATAAGAAACCTTACCAATGTGGTCTAATGGGCAAAATAGACGCATGAAGAGAGAATTTCAATGTATCATCACAGATGATAAGAGAGATTAGTTCAAAAGTGAGTATCACTCATTTACTCAAGAAATATCGATTGATCTGACATCTACTCAAGATCTGGCATTGGCTTAGGTTCAAGTGATTTAAAGACCAATGAGGCCAGTTACTGCCCTAGAAAATCTCAACACTTGTGGAGGAGTGATATGCAATCATAATAGAATGCTGTGTTATAATAATGTAACATTTTTTTTTACTTTTTTATGAGTTACCCCACACTATGCTAAATACTTTCCACACATTATCCTATTTAAACTTCACCTTAAGCCCGAGAGTTAGATACAATTATTTTCTAAATCTTACAGAGGAGGAAACTGAGACTGAAAACAATTGTCACAATTCTCTAGGAAAAGATATATCTGGGTTTGCAACCAGGTAGACTCAATTCTAATACCCCTCATAGTGGATAATGTCGAATATCTAATGGCTTCACTTCCCACAGCCAGAACCTGCCCTCTATCTTAGAGAGCTATCCTTTGAGTCTCCTTGGCACACGCAGATGGAGAGACCAAAGTGCCTGGGAGTGCACACATGGCCCCTGGGTGGTCCTTAACTAGTTACTGATGGATGTGAGAGTCTGAAAGCTCTAGTTTCTTTGCCTTCATTCAGGACAACTCTAAGCCTTGATTTATAGAGTTAATAAGTTTGCCTCTGCAGATCGGGCAAAAACCACCCTCTGTGTGACTTTGTGATTGCACACTTACTTGGCTTCCTCCCCTCCCTGCCCTCTGCCCCCACCCACTACTTTCCTAGTTTCCCTTGGGAATTTCCTTACAAATATTTGCTCACAGATCTGAGAATCTGCCCTAAGACACCCCTGCTCTGATATTTATACTACGCCACTATGGGAACCCAAAGAAGAGGGTGATTAACTCAGTTTGAGGCAGTTGGCAAAAATTTTACAAAGAAAGTCATATTTCCGGTCTTGAAAGATAAGCAGAGATCTGCCGAGGTGGACGAGTGGGAAGAAGAGTATTCCAGGCCAAAGAAATTACACATACAAAAACAGAGTGACAGGAAAATGAGGGCAAGTCAAAGGATGGATTAAAATATTGTATATGCTAGAGCAGAAGGTAGATGGAGTTGAGGGCCTGCCGGGACTGAAGAGCTCTCTGGCTGGGAGAAGCACCAAAGACTATTAAGGGACAATGCAGCATGATCAGATTTATGTTCTCATGTAACAAATACCTATTGAGTGTTTACAACGAAGGTAGGAAACCAACCCAAGTACTGGGCGTATCACAATCAAGGCCAACCTGGTCTATGTCCTCACTGAGTTACGGAATAATCCTTGTTGGTCCAATACAGTAACCACTAAATACGTGTGTCTATTTACATTTAAGTTAACTAAGATTGACATTTAGTTCCTCAGTCATATTAGCTGCCTTTCAAGGGCTCAGTAGCCACATGTGGCTATCTCACTGAACAGCACAGGTATAGGACACTTTCATCATCGCAGACAGTTCTATTGGATGGTACTAGTCTAATCACATGAGAGGATAGCTCTGAGTTTTCCATCTAATTGTTAGTTTGTATGTGGCTATCTCCTGTTTAGTCTTTTTTCTAAATATCTTATTTATTTATTTATTTGGCTGCGCCAGTCTTAGTTGCGGCACGTGGGTTCTTTAGTTGCGGCACGTGGGATCTTTAGTTGTGGCATGGGGGATTGAGTTCCCTGACCAGGGATCGAACCCAGGCACCCTGCATTGGGAGCGCAGCGTCTTAGCCACTGGACCACCAGGGACGTCCCCTATTTAGTCTTTTTGAAAAGTCACTTCTTGTGCTTTTCTTTTTTGCACGGAGGAATCTGAGGATTCTTTTGATTGTGTGACCACCTGCATTTGGCAATCAGATCGTAGTGGTGGTTGTCAAAAGACCAGGATTGCAGAAATCCCTTTGAAAATGCACGTGGTCCTTTTATGTGGTGGATGAGGGAGATATGCTCACACCTGCCTAGAGAACCCAAGTAGTGGGATCTGCCTGCCTCAGTCTGTTTACCTTGTTCACTCTGAATGTTTGTAGCTCAAAGTACATCCTCTAAAAGCAAAATAATATTCATGAAAGAGGCACAGACTGAATTACTCACCTGGAGTTCTGTCATTTCCAGGGCTACAAAAATGAAAGTAAAACAGCCACTAGCAACAGTAATCTCTGAAATCTGTATGGTAATGAAAACTGATTTTTAAAAAAATGTTTACATGGTAAGCTGATAGGAACTGGAGTAGTTTGCTTTGAAGAGTCATTTCCCTTTATTTCTTCATCATCCATTTTCTTAAAAAACCAGTGAACAACAAAGTTTTTACTGATACACTAGAATAAACCTATCATAAACATAAAAACTGAACTATGTAATCAAATATTTCCATCGAAGTGTCACTACAGGGAAATTTATACCTAACAATTCTGAAGTATGCAATACAAAACTTAACGACTATGGCATTCAAAAGCTAAATTCACCCTAAAGAGGCAATTTAATACTCAGCTGAGAAAAGATTATGTTTCCCTATTCCTGGTATGATACAGCTTTCAGGCTCCAAACAAACATTGCTGATCTTATGAAAGGCCCCGTCTTTCTTATAATAAGAGGAGGAGTTAAGTTTTGCATAAGAGAAAATGATGTATTTTAAAATAATAATATCAAGTTTTCTTGACTGTGATGCCTGTGTGAGAACCTTAACTCAGCTCTGTAGGATTTTTAGTAGCCTTGATTTAAAATCAGCTGGTACACACTAGTAGACCAGCTCCTCAAGGCCTGGCGCAGCTGCGGGAACCAGCAGCCAAGTAGCAAAGATTGTATTATTTCCAGGGGAGAGAAGATGTCATCACAATCAATAGGATTGCTTTTTACAGATAAGTTGGCTTCGCTTGGTTTGGGTTTTTTGTTTTTGTTTTTGTGTAGCCCTTGGTTAATTCTGTTGCCCCTGCACCTGCAGGCCAAAGGGTACAGGATCTTCCCTCTCTCCCCTTTGTCTCATTCCGCAAGCCTACGGGGGCAATAATGACCAAACTCTTGGAGTTTTCCCGTTGATTATAGAGAGGTGCATTGTATTCACAGTATATTCTTGCCGCCCTGCCCCCAGATGAAAGGAAGAGCATGAAAGCGCCAACAGAGCCAGGACTCTGCTTTTCCAGCTCTAACATGCCATCAAACACGGACGGGGCGCTCGACTGACAGAGGCATTCTGTTCGTGTGCACCGAGTTCAGCTGGGAGCGGCGGAGCGGCTGAGATCAACAGGTGGCCTCGCTAATGGAACAGATTCACTCATTGTTTATGTGTTTAATGAATCATTGAGTTACCGATCAGCAGTGAGCAATGGAAGCTGTTCAAACAGAAGGGCAGCCCAGCCATGAGGTGGAGCAGCCGCCGTGCTCCTTTGAAGCCCTGCTAGCCCCACGGGGAGTGCGGGAGGCTTGGGGGTTACTCCCTATGGTTCCCAGAGAAACTGGTGGCGAGAAGAGGGTGTTGTTTCTAATTGGATGATGAAAGTCAGCTCACGGGACAGACCAAAGGGCCAAATATAGAAGGGAAGGGAAGGAAAACATCTGAATCAAAGGTTGAGGTAAAACCGAGAGACAGGTGTTTGCGGTGAACCGTGCAATAACCCTCACCTTGGCTTTCGCTCCTCAGGAAGGAACCAAGTGGGGAAGGTCCGAAAGAAGTGAGAAAAAGCAAGGCTCAGGATTCGGAGGCCGATTGTCTTACAAAGGATTCATGGTACAGTGGCGACGCTCTGTCGTATCAAGAGGCAAAGCTGACCCTTCTTTGTGGGATTCCCATGTGTTGCACCAGGCCTTTCCTGTGAGCAGAATTTGACTGGATTCTATACCAGAATTGTTTATAAGGGGCTGTGATCTTTTTTCCCCCACAAATAAGACTTTGTATTTGTCACCATTAAAAGTCTGAATTTTAGGTAGAGAATGGACTTGAGGACACGGGGAGGGGGAAGGGCAAGCTGGGACAAAGTGAGAGAGAGGCATGGACTTATATACACTACCAAATGTAAAATAGATAGCTAGTGGGAAGCAGCCACATAGCACAGGGAGATCAGGTCGGTGCTTCGTGACCACCTAGAGGGGTGGGATAGGGAGGGTGGAAGGGAGACGCAAGAGGGAGAAGATATGGGGATGTATGCATATGTACAGCTGATTTGCTTTGTTATACAGCAGAAACCAACACACCATTGTAAGCAGTTATACTCCAATAAAGATGTTAAAAAAAAAAGTCTGAATTTGGAGCAGATCTGTGGACTGGTGGCCCATCTCCATCAGCTCGCTCAACCTTATCGCCAATCTCATCCCTGGGAGCTTTTCCAGAACCATTGCCTTCACTATGAAGTGCCATGAGTTTCCCAATGTAAACTTGGGCTTCTTCAGCGCTTTTACTTTTCTAATGAACACATCATACAGCGGTGTTTCTAGATTGGCAAGCGTTTTCTATGTCTCTCCCAGGGCAATCTGGAATCAATTTATAGAGCCCTTCTTTCAAATCATTTGTCTGTACCTCTTGGGTCACGGTTTCTATCATCTTTTTCTAGATTTGGGGGACCTATAGGTAGGTGCTGAGTGTAAGAGTTCTTCCAAATCTGGTTGTTTCTTTTTCTGTTTTTTTAATAAAACCAACACAACAGACAAAGCAAATGGCCATCAGTAGTCTTGACATCAACCTGAGCTTCAGTCATGGTCTGCCATTCTTTTGACCATGGAGCACATTTTTTCATGGGTAAGATCCATGCCATGGAAGTTGGTCAGACAGTTTTTGCCCTGAACATCCTCGGTAGTTAGCTTGGATTTTCTAAGTGCAACTTCATCCTTCTGTAGATCAACAAGGCTCACTTTAAAAATATGACACTTGAGGCCATCAGATACAATTTTGGTTCCTTGAGTCCTCCAGAGTATTGTTTCTTGTACTTCTGATATTGAACATAGCTGATGCTGAAACCTTGCATAATGATTAGTCAAATCCATTTCACCTGCCTTCACTAATCAAGGTCATTTTAAGACTTGAATGTCCTCCAAGCAACATGCAGCCCAAACAATAAGATGTTTGGGGGAGTTTTTTCCAGGAACTTGGAATCTCAGCTGCAACTAGTTGAAGCTGAGCTAGTTAAAGACTGGATAGGACCGCCGACCCTCCAACTGGGCATGTGCGAGTGTCCTCTTGCTGACCTTTTGATGGCAGAGGACTGAAAACTCCACCCCCAGATCGTGCTAAGTGCCTCCGCTTTTGAACTACAGAGACCTGTACTTAGTTACACCTGCGCAGAGCCACGATTACCGCACCTTTTCCCCACGCCCCCCATATGCCCCATGCCTCAGACGCCCTGCTTCCATATTCGTTATCCCACAAACACGCCCAGCCCCTTGCCTATGGGGAGGCGGAATTGAGTCTTGTCTCCCATCTCCTCATTTGGTCCACCTTGCGAATAAGCCCTCTCTTTGCTGCAGGCCTGGGTGTCTCAGCATTTATGGCTTGCTGAGCGCCAGGCAAAACAAAGTTGGTTCAGTAACAAAGCTTTCTTACCAATCTTTCTTAGGAAAGGGACTAACAACTTTCTTCTTGGCCCCCTTTTAGCCATTCTGTGGGCTGTGGGTTTTCTATCCCCCGAAGGTAAGAAACCTGTGAGAGAGATGGCAGAGTGTGGTCTGGTGAGGAGAGCACTGTGCTTTGGTTTAAGAAATGTGTTTCAACTCTGCCACTGTCCTTGGAGCACCACTGGCCACATACTCTCTATGGTAGAGACTGACAGGCTAGTCACCAAATCAGTATCCTTTCCTCCTGGACACACAAGCTAAACCCGGTTCCCAGTCTTCCTTACAGGCAGATGTGTCTATATGACAAGTACTGGCCAAGGAAATGTGAACCAGGCTCGGGCAATTGGCAATCAGGCCTGGATCATAATCCTTCTAGATGACCCTCCACCTTCTCTTTCTCCTCACCTTCAGCTGTTGATATGTAGGGTTGGCTTTGAAGATTGCAGATCTCTTGAAGATCCCCTCAGCCCTCAGGGTGGCCAAGCAGGGCAGCGGGTGTGCCCAGCTTGGCACCTCAGCTATAAGCAATCTCCTCCGTTTACCTTAGTTCACTGTGCAAGCCTTAACTCTTCCTACCGTGTGCCTAAAAATCCCAAAGTAAGGAAGTGTTCCAATGGCCTCTGCAGTTCCTTCCAGGCCTATCATTTTGGATCTGAAGCTGTCCCCTCATTTATACTTTCATCCCTAGACAAAGACAAGAAGGACACTCTTCTGTCCGTTCAAGATCTCCTAGAGGAAGGAGTGGGACTCTTCTCCATTACCTTCTCCTTCAAGGATAGAGAGAAAAGGGGAGACTATAGAAGAGAGAGAAAACAAAAAGTCTGTCAGGGCCTACCAGTTAGTTAATGGAAAGGAAGCGTAAGGGGCGGTGGCATGAAATCTGGGGGACTCCAGGCCAGAATGAGGGCGTCATTTGCCATTGCACTCGCTGGCAGCAGATCTTGGGGTTATAAATCCTGAATGAATGAGGGGCTAGAGCCGTGACAACAAGCTTCTATTGCACTAGTGCATCTCTTGCTGTAGGTCTGTGCTTCAGCAAGCCAGCCTCAAATCCTTTTAGAACTGAAGATCTCAGCTAGTCCCAAATAAATCTCCATTTATATTCCCTCTTCAATAAAGCCTTCTTCCCGACCCAGAGGAGGATGTGAAAGCCACTGCTACTTTAGGCAAAGTCACTGCTATTTGAAAAACCAAGACATGTATATGCACATATGTCCTGTGTAAAGGTAACTTACAATGAGATTTTCTGATTCTGAATGTAGGTACAGTAGAATGATAACTCCTCTTAGACATAGAAACAGCACCGTATGTCCCTGTAGTAGGAACACATCCCAGTTCTAGAATGGTGGGGTTGCATTTGGTGTGTGACGCTAAAGTCAAACTATGACACTAAAGTCAAACTAAGTCAAACTCACTATTGAAACAATGCATATCTGGTCTACAAAGATGTTGATAAGCCCCCCTCCCTTTTTTTACAAGGTGGGTGAAGGATAATTCCATACTTTCCATGTCTCTTTCTAAATCTTTGAAACATTTATATAGTGTTTGTTACGTAATAAGCATTATGCAACAAATATTGTTCTACATGTTTTTTACAGATATTAATTTGTTTAATTGCCTATGAGGAGGATACTATTATGACTCCCTTTTGTAGGTAAGAAAATGAGGAACGGAGATTAGATTATTTGCCCAAATTCACACAGCCAGTTAGTGACAGAGCTGGGATTCAGACCCATCTAGTCTAGAGCCACAGTCTATGTGCTCGGTAACTATGCCATACTGCCTGATTTTTGTTGTTGTTGTTTTGTTTTTCTGTTTTTGGCTGCATTGGGTCTTCGTTGTTGTGTGCAGGCTTTCTCTCGTTGTGGCGAGCGGGAGCTACTCTTCGTTGCGGTTCTCAGGCTTCTCATTGCGGTGACTTCTCTTGTTGCAGAGCATGGGCTCTAGGGCACACAGGCTTCAGTAGTTGCAGCACGTGGGCTCAGTAGTTGTGGCTCGCGGGCTCTAGAGCGCAGGCTCAGTAGTTGTGGCGCATGGGCTTAGTTGCTCCGTGGCATGTGGGATCTTCCCGGACCAGGGATCAAACCTGTGTCCCCTGCATTGGTAGGCGGATCCTTAACCACTGAGCCACCAGGGAAGTCCCCCGATTTTTTAAAAATAATTGACCAGCCCTTACCCATGTTTGTCTCATACCCACACATACTCCCCTGCCCTCCCCCCGTGCTCATCCAGGTTATACCCAAGCCTACCAAGAAGTCTGAAGTGTGATCCTGGCTATGAAAATTCTTCATGGCAAGCATGGCACCTGAACACAGGCTCTTGGTGAAAAAAATCGGTTTTTTCATATAAAATTTCATTCTTAATGAGAAATGAGAGTCAAATATTCAAACTATCCCTCTCTGTGGAAAATAGAAATCTACTCTACAATATTGACTTTGCCTCTGTGATTTTCTCATTGTCGAATATGAGTCAAGAAGACAGTACAATTGTGGCATATTTTAAAGACGAGGTATTTAAGTGTTCAACAATTCTCAGGAGTCCCACCTTTTTAGTATTCAGGAAGAGTTTAATGATAAGTGACAAAGACTGTGGGTTGAAGATCTTGTTTCCAGTTGTAGCATAACCAAGGTTGGCTGGTGGAGATGGAGTGACAAAATCTCATCTCTTCAGGCTCTGTTTGCTCTTTTTTTTTCTTTTGCAGTACGCGGGCCTCTCACTGTTGTGGCCTCTCCCGTGGCAGAGCACAGGCTCCGGACGCGCAGGCTCAGCGGCCATGGCTCACGGGCCCAGCCCCTCCGCGGCATGTGGGATCTTCCCGGACCGGGGCACGAACCCGTGTCCCCTGCGTCGGCAGGCGGACTCTCAACCACTGTGCCACCAGGGAAGCCCTGTTTGCTCATTTTTGAAGTAAGAAGGGCAAACTAGATGCATGCTAGGGTCTAATCCAATTCTAGGACCATTCTGGATTCACTCTTCCCCTGGCCCACAAGATCCCTCATGATCTGGCTCCTGACAAACTTTCCAACCTCATCATGTATCCCAACCTCACTCAGCTCCAGCCACACGGGTCTCTCTTCTGTTTGTTCCAAAACACTAAGCTCCTCCCCAGCTCAGGGCCTTTCCACTAGCAGTTCCCTCTGCAGGGAAGCCCTTTCCCTGCATCATCACCCGGTTAGCTCTTTTTTGTCATTCAAGTCACTGATTAACGTCTTTAGTTAGTCTGTCCCCAACATCTCAAGCTAAGTTATTCCCATACCCCAGCACTAACTCTCCATCAATCACCCTGATTTACTATCACCTATCACCATCTGATATTTTCTTGTCTGTTTATTTGCTTATTTGTTCATAGTCTGTCTCCTCTCACTCGGTATAAAACCCCATGAGAGTGAGACCTTGTCTTATTGTCTCATCTCCAGTGCCTACATAAAAGCATAGCAGCCACTGAGCTCTGCACATCTAGTGCTGACCATAGGGACGAAAACAGTGCCTTGGATCTAGACACAGTAGGATTCCTTTCTGAGAACCACATCATGGAGTAAAGAGCTCGATTAATGCTGCATTTCCCCTTTTTTTACCCAATTTAGTGGTTTCAGAGTAAACATCAGGGTGACTATGCACAGACCCCCATCACAAGAGGTAGGCTTGTACATCCTTTCTCTCCTGCTGACCTGCTTCTCAATGACAAACCATGAATCTTCAGTGACATCTTCTCCATGTATATTGCCTGTCTAACAAGCAGAAAATGGCATATCCACCTAAGGAGACCAGCCCCTTGGTGCTGTGGACAGCTGTATAGTTCTGGTTCTGCAGATTTCTGGGCTTCAGGGTCTAAGTGAGGGAGGTTCAAGTCTAGTGGTCAGAGGACCTAGAGAGTCTGGATGTGGAGCTCTACCCGGTGTTCTGTGATGGCAAGAAAGGTTTCGGGGGTCCTGCTACATCAGTTAACTGAACATTAACTGAAGATCATTCCATGCTGGTTGCTGTCCTGACGCAAGGGCATTCCTTCTCTCCTAATGGAAGAACAGGGTACCAAACAAGACCACAATAAACATCTTTCTTGGGTCTCTGACCAGACAGAGAAAGCCTCTGGGGCTTAAGGAAGCTTTGTGGAGTTTCTGGGAGGGACAGCTACAGAAGCTGCTCTTCCTAGCTCAAAAGGGAGAAGTGAGGGTACTTCTGAGGGTACTCACAGCTGAAGGCAGGGCCTCCACCCAGGTTAATCACCTGGGATTAGAGTAGAATTAAGAGGAATAATGGGTGAAGTGGCAGGGCAATGTCAGAGTGTCACCCTCTGGATTTCAGCAGTGGAAGCTCCCCGATCCTGCCCCACGTCAGGAATCATCTCAACACATCCACGACCCAGGGATAGAGATCGTGTTATTGTTTTTAATGGTTAATTGACTTTGACTTTTCCTTCTCCCCTCCAACCAGTTTCAGAACTTCCAGATCTGTCAAGAGACAACTTCACACTCTCTCAGATTCCTCCACTCACCCCTCAGGACCTCCTAGATCAAATATGACTTATAATGACAACTCAAGACTGGTGATCTTCTGTCCTATCATAAAAAGATTACAGGGTCAAACATTTCAGCACTTCCTTGCCCCAGTATTTGGTCCAAAAAGTCCTTCCTTAAGCATTACTAACATATCTTTTGCTGCAGTGTCAGCTCATTTCTTCTTTATAATCTACTGTGGAGAAGCCAAATGAGTATCTATATTATTTATGATACTTGAAAACCGTGAAATCAACCCTTACCATTCTCTCTCCACTAAATTCCATAAGAGGCCATGCTCCCACCACTCTAATCTATCTGGTAATACTTTTCTGGACTTTAATTCTTTGCATCTTTTAAAATTGTGGAAGTCAGAACTGCATACTGCTCTCATAAGGTCCTTTGGCAAGTCTTGGGGCAATCAGACTTTTCTTTCCAATTTGTGAAGTCAAATTCCTGTCACTTTAGATCTGGAAATGAACTGCTGACTCACATTCAACATGCATGGATCTCAGCTCTCTTCTTCTCATATGTACTCCCCCACTTCTTACCTTAACCGCATTGACTGCATCTATTTTTTGTTCCTGGGTGTACTGGTCTTGTCCCAATCTTATCCTCTTTCAGATAGCTGGCTTCCTAAGTTTTCCAAGTTTACTTACGTCTATCATTCCTTCATTGGAGGTTTCAGAAAACTCAGCCAGCTGAGAAGATATATCTGCACGTCATCCGAGAAAAATAGGGGAAATCCTGAACCCAAGAAGGTACGGCAATGATGTCCGCACCCGATACTAGATCCATCTGGGCCTCACTTCCCGAATGGTTTTCTGAAATCCATTCTCAGCTTCCTTTGTTCCCCTGACTTATTCTCACCCTCACACAAACTACCATGTTGTTCTACGTGTCTAGATACTTTGTTGCCTCTTTCTGTCATACGTACTTGTCCGATTCTTTTCTCAACATTATCAACTGCATTCGATTTCTGTTCTAGGTATAATGCTCTCACCCCAACTTTATTCTCGCTCAGGTAATTGACTTCCCACATGAACACAGTTTACTTATATTTTTCTTCCCCTTTCCTCAGAGGTTTTGGCAGACTCAGCCGGTAAAGACTGCCTGGGAGAGTATCGGTTTGCAGTTGCTGTTGCATCATGGTGATTACAGAACTTCCTCTCACACTCAAAAATGTCTTAGTTTGGATGGTAAATTATACGGTCACTCTACAGACAGGGCAGACTGACTCTCAGCTGTCCTTTCAGACCAACTCTGAGCTACACTACATACCTGAGGGTACCTTAGCTTCTTCCAGAACTTCACTTCGAGGCTACACATCATCCTCCCTCCAGGACACGTTTTGGTGGTCTTAGAAAATAAGTATTTGGGCCCTGTCAGGGCACTGTGGCACTGCCTAGGATTTTAGGCCGATCTCTCTAGCTGTTAGAGCCATGAGGGTTAGACGATGGTTGCTCTATGTATACATCAGGAAGATGCAATGTAGTGTACTAATTAAAAACTGGAACTTTGGAGCCGAACTGCTTAAGTTCAAACCCTGGCTCTGTCACTTTCACCTATATTTAATTGGAGTATATGAACCCATATACATGTTCTTTATCAAGAGGTGCTCTGAAACAGAGTATATATGCACAGACCCAGCACTTAGTAAGTTGCGTCTGTCATCCAACGGTTGTGGATTTCCCATGCCACAAGATCTAAATGTATGGGTGTGTCACAGGGGACTCAGCTTTAAGCCAGCTCGCTCGTTCCACTCTAATTCATGGGATGGTAAGCTTGGCAAAATCTCTCTGGTGCTAGAACTTTCCCTCCACGAGACAGACCCAACAACTCTTCCGCTCTAGATGCTCTGTAAAGGTTGAATTATGTCATTCACTTACTCATTCACAAAAAGGGCTGTAGGGGATCTAAAGAAAGTAATGTCCATGCCTAACCTCAAGGAGTTTATTATTGATCTGGGGATAGTAGAAGTATGCATACAAAAATTAAATGACAGGCAAGACACTGGACCTAGAAATGTTACAAAGAAATAGTATAACGATTAAGTGTTAAATGAGTGGGGCCTCTCATAAGATCTACAGGAGTTGAGAAAAAAGACAGATCACCTAGGAAAAAAGACACCAAGGGAATCAAGACCTAGAATACGAGGGAAGTAATGGATTTGGGATAGAAAAAGATAAATGTTAAATATGCACTAAACTTCAGGATTCAGGCTCAATCTTGTATTTGGCATCAGTTTCAGCCTCAGGTTCTAGAAGACCAAGTAGCTGAATGTCTACTTCAATATTATTTTTTACTCCTGGAACTTGTAAATGATCAGTGACCCTGTGATTGTGTTTTACAATCTTATCCAATGAGCATAACAGCACTAGTAAGATGACCAAAACGTGACATTTGGATTACTTTTTTTTTGCAGTACACGGGCCTCTCACTGTTGTGGCCTCTCCCATTGCGGAGCACAGGCTTCGGACGCGCAGGCTCAGCGGCTATGGCTCA
The DNA here is from genome assembly GCF_963924675.1 of Phocoena phocoena. Classification (NCBI taxonomy): domain Eukaryota; kingdom Metazoa; phylum Chordata; class Mammalia; order Artiodactyla; family Phocoenidae; genus Phocoena; species Phocoena phocoena. The sequence continues at coordinate 46,775,630 of NC_089220.1, forward strand.
CGGGCCCAGCCGCTCCGCGGCATGTGGGATCCTCTCAGACAGGGGCACGAACCCGTGTCCCCTGCATCGGCAGGCGGACTCTCAACCACTGCGCCACCAGGGAAGCCCTGGATTACTTTTTTTAATAGAGGTGCCAACTTTTTAATTTGCTACGTATGTTGGAAAGGACAACACTATCATTTCATAAAATTCATTTCATATTTTGACACAAAAAGCAGATTAGACATAATTAGACAATTTTAATATCTCAATATTAACTTTCAAGTGTGGGTCAATGTGCTAAATATCATTAGAGTAAAAAAAATTATTTGCTTTATCTGCTAATATAATATCTCTCAATTAAAATATGAAATATATTTATCATTGTAAAAGTAAAATGCCTTACTAATTATTCATGATTATAATAGCTAGTAATTTGTATAAAAAATTAATAACTTTCTAATAGGTAACTATAATAGAGTTTGACTACTAACACAAATATTAAGAGAAAGTGCATTTCCTAGATAACTTAGGAAGAATGTTATATTTTTTTCAAATGTACACAGGTTTGTAAAAATTTAAATAATAATACAAGACAGAATAATGATGATTAGGTTTATTGTAATTATAACCTTTATATAATTGTTTGCTATACTACTGAAAAAACTTTTCCTTAAATTATATTCTGCTCTTCACAAAAAGTTAATGTTATTAAATGTGCTTCCTTTGTATCTCATATAGCAGATATTTACATGAGCAGAAACTACCAGAAATCTTATTTTTTAAGGTTGGCAGCATTTAGCATCAATGATGAATTGAACTAGGTTTCTGCTTTACCTGGTTTCTGAAGGATTTCTGGATCTCAGACAATGATCATCAGAGGGAATCTTACTGAAGAAATATTTATAGCATGGAAAAATCAGGAAAGAAAACTGTCATATAATTGTCATTGGCAGTGGAACAAAAATGAAGATGCCATGAATGATTTAGAAAATACAAACATGTCTGGTTCACACCATTCATATGTGTGGTCAGAAAATAATTCTAGGACAGAATAATATAACAGAATAAGCAGGGATCAGCAAAAAGATGGTGTATCACTCTGATCAGTCTTTTCTACCCAGACAGGAACTCCTTGATGCTTAAAAGATTTGAGAATTGCCAGGTACTTATGCATGGTATACAAACAAGATGGAATAGCAGCTAATACACATACAAAAAAAAAAAAGTCCACTTGGCAAAGGATGTCTTAACCTTTTCCTGACAGCAGTGCCAACACAACAGGATTTACTGCCACCACAGTACCTACGGGATGGAGTCTGTGTGCTGAGACCTGCTGAAGAAGTAGCAACCACGGAGTTCCCTAGAGAGGACAACCGCTCCTGTACGGTACCTTCTCGAAAGATCCCCCAATAATGCCATGCCAGGTGTGCCTAAAATGAGAACAAGAATGCAAAAGGAAATTCTGAAATGGTTTTGTTATCTGGAGATCTACTTACTTTGTCCCACTGACACACTTCCACATTCAGATTTTAAGGACAGTTTTTTCTCAAGTGGTTAAGGGAAGCAACAAGAACATGCAAAATATTAGAGATAATTTAAATGAAAGTGAAAGTCTTAAATTAGCTTTTGGAAATAGAAAATAACTTCTTCAAGTTATTTGAAAACACTTCTTCAAGTGTTTTTTTCATCCAATAGTCATTTATTGAGTACCTATGCAGCGCTGAATCTGGAACCATACTGCTTCGGTTCAAATTCCAGCTGGGTCGCTTGCTGGCTATACAACCTTGGATTAGTTATTTAAATGTCTCTAAGTTTTCTCGTCTATAAAATGGAATTAATCATTATATCTACTTCATAAATGGGATTAATCATAATACCCACTGGGTTTTTTGCTTTTTAAATTTTATTATTTAAAGAACAAAATAAAAGAGAATATACACATCCACCAAAGTGAAGTTCTCCATTAAACAGAAGAGAAATCAGACACTTTGTAATAAACGCCATCCAACTATAAACAATATTAGATCAGTAAAACAACAATAGCAATTTGTGCTTTATTTCGATAGGTACTTCATTATCTGCAGGACTGTGTAACCCACTTTAGATTCAGTGAGTTAAATTCCGTAAAGCACTGGGAATAATACCTAGCAGGTTACCCACAGGATGTAGTGTTTGTTAAAATAAGATGTACCCGGCATAACCATGGCTGGTACACATGCACAAAGCAACTTTTGTGAAGTTATTTCAATGGTGATTGTCATCACCATCAACCAAATCTTCAAGTCCTGGAGTTGGAGAGGACATAATTCATTATTCCGAGTCAATTCGTTTTAGAGAAAGGAAAGCTTGATAATTCGGTGGCAATGCTGCTATCAGCCATATCCCATATTGGCAGAATTAGCCAGAAAGTGTCTGGCTTCTTCAACCTCAGTTGAAATAAATGAATGGTGAGTACATGTTGATTGAATTAAATTAGACTAAATAGAAGAGGAATCAATGAAGAAGACAGAACCATGAGGTGCCACGGATGCTAATGGAAGAAAAAACATAGAGAAGGGGGCACGTGACAAGGTCATGCACTTCAGGAAAGTTTTCAAGGACACATTTCTCTTGGGAAATATGAAAGCAAGGGGAAGGAAACATGGAGGATGATACCTGGAGAGGTTAGCGGGGTTAAAGAAAAAAGTTTTTACTCTATGGGAAACACACGTGATTACAAGGAGGCACTAGAGAAGGCAAGATTGAAAATGTATAGTAAGTAGAGAGTCTAACTGGTGAAGGAGAATTCAGAGGAAGATAAAGGGGGATGAGATTAACAACACTGGCAGAGCAATTGTGAGGTGGAAAAAAGTGAATGTGAGGGAGCGCAGGTCAGATGTCCTAGATTTTCGTGGTAAAGAAATAGGAATGAGGGTATAGAAGTTTCTTTGGAGACTTCAGGAAAATGGAAAAATTTAGAAATGCTACTATGGGGAATATGATGTGGCATTAACTAGACATGAATAAAAGGATATCCAATTAACCCTGGACACCCGACTGAGAGGCAACAACAGGGATTTGTGGGGAATCCAAGCACAACCTCCAGTAATGACCCGCCTTCTGGAATGCTTAAAGTTAGGGCATATGGAGATCACAGGCTTGGAAGAGCCAAGTCTGTAGAGGAGAGATTTTCACATGAAAGGATTTGTCCAGCCAACCCAGGCTGGAAACGAGGAAGTAAAGACAGAGGTGGGGAACAGGTGCAGATGGCGGAATTCCAGGGTGTAGTGAGGACATAGTGACGTGTTGGCTTGGTGGGCACAAGGGGGAAAGACAGGGCATTATTATCAGATGGGTATCTGGGGAGTGTGAGATCCTGGAGGTGGCAAAGGAAAAAGGGCCAAGGTTCAAGTCTTGGAAAAAAATGTGCACAGGGGCAGAAAGAAGAGAAGCTAGAAGATAAGAGAGAATCATCAGAGAGGCAGCAAAACAAAAGAAGGTCATTTTACAGAGATCAAAGAGAGAGAGAATTGCAAGGAGAAGAGTTTACACAGCATATTTTTATGTAATAATCTTAACAAATATGCACTGTCGTAGAATGATTATTGAATGGTAGTTACAAGCCAAGCACAGTGCTAACGGTTTTAAAGGCATCGCCCTAGCAAAGTGTTCCAACACTCCAATGAGGCAAGTGCTCTTATCATTGATGCTTTGCAGCTGAAGAGGATGAGCCATAGCTGTGTGAATAACTTATCCAAGGTCACACAGCATGAGCTCCTAACCTCGACCCTGAACCTCTTTTACCTTAATAACAACATTATGTCTGAAGCAGTTTCTATATTATTACCATCATTTTGCAAATGCTGTATCAAGTCCATGCATTATCTTCATTACCTTTCAGGCAAGTAACGGAGAATTCCAGGACTGAGACCAAGAAATGATTGTTGGATTTGTGCACTGGGAGCTGGTTAGAACTGATGACAGAGCAGAGAGGGGGGATGTACAGAGCACGTTACTGGGAGACAAGGACTGAGCAGGGGTGAGGTGAGAGGGGTGAAAGAAGCACATAGCGTAGTTAGGATCATGGGGATTGGAGTTTGACACAAATGAGTTCAAATACAGCCTGAGTCACTCAGTTGCGTGATCTTGGACAAGTCTTTCCACGTTAACTAAGTTTCCTTTGCTTTAGGTGTACAATGATCGTACTTCATAAGGTAGTTCTGAGAATCAATCAACACAATTCCTATACGTATTTTTGCTGTTCTGGGCTCACAATACCCATTCGAAAATGTTTTTATTATGCATATTGCATATACACTATGGTTAACTGTACTGTAATCTCTTGATTTTCTTTTTAAGATTCTCTTCCACTTAGGTATTCATAATATAGCCATGTTTTGATGATTCTCTTACTACCTTTCTGCTCTCTGGTTTCTTGAATTAATGTAGCACATATTACATTTCTGAGAACTTTTGAATATATGTGTTTTTTTTTTCTCAGACAAAAGTTTGTGAGACGGGTACAGCAAATTCTGTTAGCTCCTCTAGGTTGGGAATGATGTATCCTGATTAAACAAACCTTCTGCTTTATACCAGACACAGATAATCGTTTGTCAGATCATTAACATAGAACACATTTACTAAAACTGTGCTCCTTGTAATGTGAACACTGTTTAGTGATTCAAAAAGTCAACTTAGGATTTTTACTGTCTTCATATCTCTGTATCATCATTAAGAGAACTTATTTTCATCTTTCCTAGAGGTGCGGAACACCAGTTACACTCCTCGTTACAGACAGCATCTGACCTCTGTGAAGATAAATATGTACAATATACCTTTACATATACATTGTGTTCAAAAAGGACAAGTCCCTAGAACACTAAAAATACAGTAGGGAGATCAATTACACACATATTCGGGGTCAATATTTGGGATTAAGGAAACACTCAGAGTCACCAGTAATTTTTGGAGCTCAGCATCAACCTTCTAGATTGTTCCTCCAGATCAGAGAAGTGTAAGTTTTGCTAGACAGGGAGAAAGCCAAAGATGACCTAGAAATTAAGCACATCTGTTATATTCATTGAGACATCAGAATTTAGCTTTTGGAACTAAAGGCTATGTTTTAGATAAACTCCATTTTTAAACAAATCCTTATTAAGGACCTCTGAACACAGGACCAAATTCTGTCCTCAGATTCTTAAGCAAAACTGGGTCTGAACTCAATATAGGCACTGTTAGAAAGGATCTGAAGATTGAATCAGAGAATAGGATTTGGCCCCTAGGACACAAACCACGCTACTAATCCCGGAGAAAGGATTTGCCTATTTAAAGGATTATAAATTTTTGAAAAGCATATTCTGTTGATAATACTTTTCATTTCCTGCAAATCAAATTACTGAGGGATATTTTCATTGTGAATAGAGTTGGACAATGTTTTCATTGTTGTTTTTCGAGTATAAAAGGGTACCAAATTTCAAAGTAATTAGATGTGAAGTTTCATGGCCCCAAATGGCTACACATCTGAAGATTCGAGCAAATACATTAGAAATAATGCCTACTAGCAAACCAAAAGACACTTACATCTAAAAGAAAGTCTACGTGATTTGTGATACTGGCACTTATGAAAGTATGAAAGTATCTCCAGTTTTACATGACAGTGACAGCTCAGAGAGATCTGGACGATGAAGGGCAAGTCTAGCAGTCTTGCTTGGTGGGCTCTGTCACATGCTGGCTACTTCCCACTCTGGACTCATTTTACTCTAGTGAAAGACATGGCTTGTAAGTCATGTTGAAAGATAGTGTTTTAGTAATAGGAAAACTCATTGGTTCTCGAACTTCCTTAATGGAATGAGCCTTCCAGAGGCTATTTGTCAGGCGCAGAAGAAAAAGAGAGAGAGAAAGCAAGCAAGAGAAACATTTGAGGTCATATAACACTTTGGTCTCTAATGTTCTCAATGTCTCCCTCTGTGCACAGACTTCACTTTGAAGTTATCACCAGCCATAGGCCTAGAAAATCCTCTCATTGGAGACCATGTCTAATGCTTTGTTCTAAAAGTCACCTAGAAGGTTTTCTCTAGAGTAGCAGTCGTCGTCAGCCTCGGCATCATCCCCACAAAATTGCAATAAAGGTTTGCATCCTGTGGGCTTTTTCTTGTTCTGAATTTTCTGCTGTCGCTCAGACAATGGGCCAACCATTTATGAGAAAGGAAAGGCAGGGTCGGGTGGGGAAAGAGACTGGCAGAAGTCACAGCCTCATGCTATTAGTCTGAACTCTCCCATGACGGAACCCTCACTGGGAAAGAAAATTATATGGCAAAGGATGATAACCTCATGGGGCAATAACCATCCGAGACATCCTGTTCCACTGTGTACAGGTTTATTAATTTGATTACCATTCAGAGAAGTAGCCAAACTTCGGGAGCCCTCTCAGAACCTAGTCAATCCTTTCAAGGTTTGCCCATCTCTAATAAGCTGGGTCTTTTCAGCAATCATCTAACCACATGATTTCCTTAATTTTCAGCCGGTTGCATAACGACAAAGATAAATGTGGCTTTTCCCAGCTGCTTCTAAAATAAGTTCAAGACTGAATTAATACGAATGGAAATACTTTTTGTTTGTGTAAAGGGTAGAGGAAAGAAACCACATGTGTGGGGTTTGCCGACACCTGCTAAAATGTACCCTACGTGTCCCACACTTGGGACCCAAGAGTGGCAAAGATGGCATAATCAGCTCCTAGAACCCCAAACTCCTAAGATGGTGAAACTCCATCAAATTCATTCAGCACAAGCTAGAAAACTCCAAAATTACCAAAATAGACTTAGTTGTAAAAGAAATCTTTGGGGGGATTCTTGAATCCCATCACTTGTCCAATGAAATATGACAACTATGTTATTTCTAAAAACAAGCGTTGCCATGTGTTGAAATATCTCCAATCTGTCCATTTATGTTCTTGTCAAGCTCTCATTTGTATTAGGAATATAATGGGTGATGGGAGGGCTTGGGAGTCTGAGAACAGCAAAGATTTAATGACTGTAGAGGGAAAATATCCTACTTGAAATTGCACAGAAAAGTGGGAGCCTCATACCGAGTGAGAATCTTGACCTAACTGAAAAAAAAGCATTCCTTACTTGTTAAATTGACATTCTCCCCATTTTACCATTAACACTTATTTGGGACACATTTGTAGTGAATGGATGCCCTCCAATTAAATAACACCTGGGTGGGACACTATAAATTGAAAGTTAAAAACAAACACACAGAAGACTTGTTCTGTCACAGGACCCCATAATCTAATGGGGGGAAATAGCTCCCACAGACCAAAGAACACAGAAGGTCTTGAAGATGGAAAGACACAAACGAGGGGCAAAGTTCCTGAAGGCTAAGTGAAAATGGAAAAGAATGATGAGGTCAGTCAGGATACTTTTTCCAGGGAAAGTTGAATATTTAGGTAGATTTGAGAGGATAACATGGCTGGATGGATAGAAGAGAGGATATTCTAGTGGAAATGGAGGACATTAAGACCCTGAAGCTCAATCCATTTTATCTCTTTGTTCTATTCCCTCCACCTGAACTGCAGCCCAATCCCCTCCTCCTCGCAAGTAGAGGAAGAGTAGATATGGCTTCTGTGGTTAAGTTGTAAAGATCGTGTTGCTTGTTAGGTACTGCAAAGTATTTTTCTGTTACTAACAAGTAAATCAAATCAGATCAAACTGTTCAAACTCAGTTCACTTTCTTATAAGAAGATAGACATGGGTTTCGGGGGAAGGTTATCATTTGCTTTCTTATTGTCTCATCTTTCTTTAAGCTCCATCAAGTGGCTTTACTATACATCATGATGATTCCTTTCAATAAGTTCTTTAATGCATCAAACTACCCCACGAGGCAAAAAATCTTCAGGGTGTTGATCCACCTTTAAGACAAATCCCTTTCGATTTCTTCTTAACCAGTTGCTTTAAATTCCCTTACTCTCCTCTCATCTGTGCTATGTAAATTCAGATTAAAATGCAGTCAATTAAATCCATAAATGCCCTAATAGTCAATTTGATATTCCTGTTATTTATGTCTAAGACCAGAGTGTCTTAAGCATGAGTACCCGTGTATTGGTACTTTCTGCATCCAGGCCCTGGCCTAAGCCCTTCACATTCATTAGTTTATTTAATCCTTATAGGAACACTAAACAATGTTTCCAAATTCCCAAAAGATATTAAGCTTTAGGAAACAAGAAATCAGAATTCCCAGAAATTCTTTTGAATTCCTGAAATAAGTTATTCTTTATTTTAGTAGTATTTACCAAGGAAAAGTATTTTAGTAGTGGTTTTTATTTTATTTTATTATTATTATTTTTTTAGTATTTTACTAGTACATATTTATAAAGACCTATATGCTATACTGAATAATCAGAACCTGGAAAATGCGCCAGAAAAAATTTTTGGATAATGCTAGAAAAACCTAACATTTGGGTATCCTAGCAAGATTATTAGCACTACACAGAATCATATGTCAAAATCGCTAATTTAGGGACTTATTTTGTTTCCAAATGTGTTATTTCTGAAAATAACAACTCATAAGATTTACATAAAGTATACTATGCATACAGACTTATTGATATTGATAATACTTTGTTCACAAGAATGGCTCACCATGAGTCACAGAGAAGACCACAAATAAGTTCTTGTAACATGGTTCATTGAATTTCTATTGCTATGTAGCAAATTGCCGCAAATTTAACAGCTTAAAATGGCTCACATTTATTATCTCATAGTTCTTTGGGTCAGGTCCACTGGGCAGAAAGCTAAGTGTCAGCTGAAGGCTCAGTTCTCTTGGAGGGGGATGGGTGGCAGGGCTGGTTCAGGGTCCTCTCCAAGCTCACTGGTTGTTGGAAGAATTTATTTCCTTCTGGTTTTAGGACTGAAGTCCCCATTTTCTTGCTAGCTATTGGCTGAGGACCCCTCTCAGGTCCTCTCAGGTGTATATCCTTGTAAGCTTGGAGTAGGCAATAGTTTCTTAGATATGACATTAAAAGCAAAGCAACCAAATTAAAAATAGATAAATTGGACTTCAGCGACATCAAAAACTTGGGGGTTTTGAAGGACACTATCAAGAAGGTGAAATGCCAACCCATAAAATGGAAAAAAAAGAATGTTTGCAAATCACATTTCTGATAAGGGGCTAACATTCAGAATATATAAGAACACTACAACTTGAAAATTTTAAAAAGACAAATTACTCAATTTTTTAAATGGACTAAAGATTTGAATAGACATTTCTTCAAAGAAGATATACAAATACCAATAAGCGCATGAAAAGATACTCTACATCATTAGCCACTAGGGAAATGGAAATCAAAACCACAAAGAGATATCACTGCACATGTACTAGGATGGCTATAATATTAAAAATATCCATTCATCAACTGGTGAATGGATAAACAAATGAGGTATAGCCATACAATGAAATTTTAGCTAATCACAGAAAGGAAAGAAATACTGATACATACTACAACATGGATGACACTTAAAAACTCTACGCTAAGTGAAAGAAGCCAGACCCCAAACACTATATATTGTATGATTCCGTTTATATGAAATGTCCAGAATAGATAATCCATAAAGACAGAAAGTAGATTAATGTTTGCGAGGGGCTGGGGGGTTGGAGAAATGAGAAGCGTTAATGGATATGGGGTTTCCTTTTGGGGTTATTAACATATTCTGGAATTAGGTATTGGTGATTGTTGCACAACTTAGTGAATATGCTAAAAACAAATTAATTTTTCACTTTGGTGAATTTCATGGCACGTGAATTGTATCTCAATTAAAAAATAATAGAGACCATAGAAGAACTTGGCTTTTGTTCCAAGAGGAAGGAGATAGAAAAGGAAATAGGAGAAGGAAGAGAAAGAAAGAGCTTTTGGGGCAACATGGCTGGAGACTGGGCCTTACTTGTTGAAAGGGACAAGGATAATTTTAAGATTAAAAATGTCCAATATTCCATGTTAAGATGTTGCAATATTAAATCCTCTCCATCTTACCAAAACCTCAGTGAAGTCTGATAAATACATAAAGACTTCATATAAATTGTTTGTTTGTTTGGGTCTTTCTTTGTGTGTAAGAGGTGGAATTAAGTAAAAGCTCAGAGTTCCAAGTGTAGGTCGACACACCATGGAATAGGAATATAATGTGAGGAATGACGTGACCAACCACAAGCAGAACTAACATGGGAACTTGGAACCAGAGGTGCGCATGAGAATGTGAGCCCTTGGAAATTTGCAGAAAACTTGGGAAAGGTGCTCTACTCTCCACAAACAGGGAATGGAGTTTCTAGATAATATTACCTCAATCTTAAGTGTAAGGGTAACTCCTTACCCTTACTCACAGAGAACATGTGAGTAATCAGTAAAATTTTGTCTAAGAAAAATTTGTATTGCTTCTTTCATAGAAGGTATAGTCCAGGCCTGCCCTCATGAGGGCTATGTGTATTTCAAATCTCTATCCTCAGTTTCCCAGTTTCTATAAAGTGAGAGGGTTGGTCTAGGTCCTTTTCCATCCCCAAATTCTTAAACCCTAACAAGTTTTAAAAATGCAGCTGAGGTATTCAGTCCAAAGCTTTCTGGGTTAAAATTTTTTTCACTGACAATTTACCCTCAAATCACTAAAATTTCAAATCAGTCAGTTACAAAAGTCACAAGGATGCCAGCAAGTACTTGCTGACAGATATAAAGCAAAGTTCTTTTTCAACTGGACACGTAAGGCAGGAGAGAACATCCTCCAGAACTACAGTTCTTAAAATCAGTTCTTAAAAACTCAAGGTCCAAGTCCATATCAATGTATTTAGAAACAGTTTTAAATTTAGAGTAACCTAAAATGGAGAAGGGTAACTTCTTCATAAGAATTTTTCTTTCCTTCTTTGGCAACTTTTTTCTATCCAGAGAACAATATCCCATGAACAGCCTTGTTCCTGTAACTAAACACACTCATATGAGCCAAATCCCAAAAAAATCCATATAAAGTTTTTATTCCTGTCCCTCTACACCTAAAAACCACCTAGAAAGTGTAGAGCAGTCAAGAACTGGCTCCCAGGAAAGAAAGGTCTTCCATCTAGAATATAAACTCTGTGAGGGCAGGAGATGTCTTATTCATCATTATATCCCCAACACCTAGAATAACGCCTGACACAAATCAATTGTTTAATAAGTGTTTATTAAATAAATGAATGGTTGAAATAGCCACTCTACCACCATGACTTAATTCAATGAACCTCCAATTCTTCATCTGCAGAATGGAGATGATCGCACTTCCGTCATAGAACTTTCCACAGTGTAGGGTATGCAATGAGCTTAGACAGGGCTGGCACGTAGCACTTGCTCAATCCGTGGTGCCTTTTGTTGCTATTTTTATAGCAACCTGTCTTTGAAACATTTCCTGATATACATTATGAAAGAGTCTTTTAAAAGTCACACAAATCTGACTAGCAGAGCAGTATAAGGATAAAGAAATTTCAATTTCAATCAAAAGCCAACCAACACAAATAACAACAGAGAGAATAGTTTTAATGGGGGAACCACTGTTTGCCCATCAAAGATCTCAGATTTCGAAGGGGCAAAAATGACATTTCCAATTCTGATCTCTCACAGCCCCCAGAAACACCTCAGGAGGAAAAATAGTACTGCCACGGCGTTAAAGCATCCACCAGACTGTTCCCAGCTTTACAACTTTAGAAACTTGGATAGAAATCAGGGGTATTGATGGGAAATCTATGAATGGAGTAATCCCACTGCTTTAATTCATACCACAGAATGTCTGATTGTTCAGTTTTGCAAATTAGCAAGTGAACAAACCAATTTAAAGAAATAAGGACAATGCCACATAAAACACACTCCTCTTGTTTATCTTGACAAGGCATGGTTCCATTTTAATGATTTATGTTAATGTTTTATTGTACAGTGGTTATGCCCTGAAGTGCATTTTATAAGACTAATGAAGTCTTAGTAATCCCAGACGTCTTCTCCAGCATTCTCTTATTATGTCTTTGCTGAGAACTCGTGTGGGAGAGACCACCAACCATCGTTTGAGTAAAGAAGTTTCTGAATTAGTGAAATGAAAATCAGTCAAGTTCTACAGTAGTGAGGAGTCCAGAGGCCACTCCGATGGGATTCTGTGTTCTCACACAAAAAATTGTCTATTGGTCATCATTACGAGAGATGAGCAAACTCTGCTGTATTTAGGGTTCATCAAACATCAAACCAATTTTTTTCAAATGTTTTGGGTTTGCCAAAATCCAAAACACGTTTTGCCCTTAGCATTTTTCCCTTCATTTTCAAACCCCTGTGTATTTTAAGGGAAATTTAATCCTTATGTTTCTGACTCATTTACACTTAACACGTGAACATGTTGTTTCATAAGATTTATTTGAAGTCTATGAAGCCTTGTAAGTCTTTTAAAGTCCTTTTTCCATAGTGGCAGGAAGCTGAGTGTTCCAAAGACATGAAAACTTGGACTCCCAATGAGAGGAATGGGTTTGAAACTCAAGATTTGTTAAGACCCAATGTTAGATTGAGTTAGTCTTAGTAAAACCCACCTTCTCTCCCATAATTACCATCCTCTACTTCGGTGCATGGCTTTTAACAATGAAATTGCTGAGGCTACAAAACAGTCATTATTGACATTCCTGTGATATACGCCATCAGCTGGATTTCCATACAAGAGAAACGAGTGGAGGCCATTTATTACCTGTGGCCAGTGGAGTATAGTTTAAGTTCTGTACTTTCTAGCTTCTAGTCACAACCCTCCATGGACGCCGTTGTCTCCTGGCTGTTTAAGCTAAAAGTCCCTCCGCAGTCCTCACCCTTATCCTCTTCGACCTCCCCCAGCCTCACAAAGGGCTGGGTAGTGTGTGGGGAACCCATTACACTGGCATTCTACCAGTGCTACCACTCCTCGGAAGGCATATGGGATGGTGGAGGAGGGCTGTCAGAACAGAGTCTTTCTTACCCTAGAGATTCAGAGAATGAAACCCAAGGCAGTGATCAATGCATCGAGGTTTATTACAGATATTGTGGCAGTACTTGGGGTGGTGGGGGGCGGGGAAGGAATGGCGAGGCTTTGATTCCTTCCCTATTCTTATGTCCAGTCCTCTCATGTATCCTTAATCCCTAAGCAGCTATTTCCACTACAGTGGGACCCCAGACGGATCTACTAGGTTGGTATAGATGGGTCGCTCAGAGCCATCTCCAGATTCTTCCTAGAATGGATACAATGCATGGGCCCCCTGATGTTTCTGGAGGCCAGAAATGATTTGGAGTAATTGGCTGTAAAGCACAAGAATTTTAGAGTTTATCAAATCTAAACCTGTATATTGCCTCCGCCACTTCTTAGTTGCTTGGTGCTTGGGAAGTTAACTATGTTTCTGAACTCTATTTTCTAACTGCAAGTGGAGATTTAAAATATGCCTACCTCATAAAGTGATTGCACAAATTAAATGAGATTGAACATGGTGAGTGCTCAGTGAGCACATATTAAAACCACAATGAACGGTACTTGTATACATTGCTATTACCGTTGCTGTTGTTCTTATTTTCAAACCAACTCCCAGAGGATTTCTCCTATCTGGAGTCCTTCTCCCCACTATTTACAACCCCTTTCCCCATTCCAATATTTGGATAGGACTGAATATCCCAGAGTGGCGTTTTGCTCTATTTATTTTTTATCACTGTTGGATGTCCTCAGGGTGTCAAATTAGGAAAGGGTGCCTCCCTCCTATCTGCCCATGGGATCCATCCTGAGCAAGGCATTAGGAAAATCTTTAACCTAACCTTTAAGCAGTGGTCTTCAGTACCATCTCTTCTTAGGTACAACAGGTTGAATTCAAGTATATTTGACTTTCTTTTGAGATGGTCTTCCACTTTCCTCCATTTCAGTCGATTCCTCCTTTGTTGTCACTCCTCTGCAAGCAGACACATGTATTGATGGCCTTCTTTCTGCCTTCATGCCCTTTAATACCATTTCCTTCCGTTGTTTATGGAGTGCTTTCTCACTTCTCAACTCCTTCAAGAGGTATCCTCGGTTTAATTCATACCTTGTTCTCAAAACGAACCCCTCTATCCTTTTCCACAGATTAGTAAATGACTCTACCACCTTCCCAGATACTCAGGCCAAAACTCTGGAGCCACTTTCGTTCCTCCCTTTCCATATCTCCCTGCATGTAATCACTCCATTGATTTCACCTTGGCAGCAAATGTATTTATCCTTCCTCTTCTCTCCACGTTCACCGCTAACACCCCAGGCTTATCCACTATTACCTGATGCCCACACAACTATAACAATTTGAACTGCTGACCTTGTTTCCATTCTTCCCCTCCTACAATCCATTCTCCACATGGTAGACCCATCTTTTAAAAATGAACTTCTGATCATGTGATCCTTTTGCTTGAAGCCTGTTGTGGCCTTCCCATATTTCTAGGATCCTTCAAGGCCCACATCGTCTAGCATATCTTGTTTCGCTCTCCCTCTAGCTCTGTGCACCACACATACTAACCTTTCAATTCTCCAAAGGTGTTGATCTCTTTTCCACATGGGCGTCTTCCCTCTGTGGGTAACAAGTCTCTCCCATTTCTCTCTCAATCAGGTCAATTCCTACTCTTTCTTTCTGTCAGAGCTGAAACGTCACTTCTTCTAAGAAGCCTTTCCTAACCTTCTTCATACACGTTCACAGCACCCAGACTTCTTAGCACCCAGAGACTTATCACAAGCATCACTGACTAATTTGGGGGATGACTTTTGTTTACTAGCTCACAGTTGTGTCATAAGCCTAAACTCCAGGAGGGACTGCGTCTCTTGTTCACTGCTGAATCCCCAGGGCTGACAGGAATGCCTCAGCCTGATTTATTCTTAATAAAAATGTCTTGAGTGAATTAACCCCACCTAACTCTGTGCACTCTTGCCTCACACCCCTTCCCATGTGAGTTTCAGTTTGCACAGCTGAAATTTGTACTATTCCAAAGGTCCTTTAGTGGTTGTAGTCAAGGTACTTGATCTGGTTCAGGATTAGATTGTAAGCTCTATGTGGAAAAATGCCACATTTTCTATTTCTTTTGTTTTCACCAATATTCATTATTCCCAATACTATGACATCATATTTACTACTGTTTACTGAATGGCTGGTAACTCACACTCTTCCTGGATAACTGTTGACTTATCTGCAAGATTCATCCTTTCTACGGCATCCAGTTATTGATATAACTCTGGTTATATATAGTTGATAGATTTTTCTACATATATATGGTTATATACAGATACGTATATGTTGATAGATTCTTCTACCAACTGAGTGGCAATATGAAATCAGTGTTGTCAAACTTCAGTAACCATTTTAAATTTTTAATGAATTATTAGCTTAATATTCAGTAACTTCATATTTCTGATAAATCATATTAATTCTAAGGCATGACCTAATTACATGAGAAAAAATAGCTCTAGGATACAAAGACATTTAAAACACATTGTTTAAATTCATTAACTGATTGGTTGAGGGCCACCCACATTAGGGAGGGCAATCTGCTTTACTCTGTCTCATGTTAATCTCATCTAGAATGTTAATCTCACCCCGCAGAAACACCCAGAATAACGTTTGACCAAATATCTGGGCACCTCATGGCCCTGTCAAGTTGACACATAAAATTAGCCATCACACCTTGGTTTTCCTAAATCTTTCTGCTTTTGTCTTTAAGAATGTTTTAAAGATTAAAAGATTAAAGTCTTCCCTCAAACTTTAGACTAGATTAAATCCCCTTAGTCATCTTTATTCCTATAGTCCCCTGTCCTTTCGTTTTGTTTTTTTTTTTTTGGCTGCGTCAGGTCTTAGTTGTGGCACACAGGATCTTTGTTGAGGCATGCAGGATCTTTTGTTGCAGTGTGTGGGCTTCTCTCTAGTTGTGGTGTGTGGGTTTTCTCTCTCTAGTTGTGGTTCATGGGCTCCAGGGCACATGGGCTCTGTAGTTTTATGGCACGCGAGCTCAGTAGTTGTGGCGCGTGGTCTTAGTTGCCCTGCAGCATGTGGGATCTTAGTTCCCCGACCAGGGATTGAACCTGAGTCCCCTGCGTTGGAAGGCGGATTCTTTACCACTGGACAGCCAGGGAAGTCCCCCCTGTCCTTTCTTATTTATGACATTTATCATTCTTGTAATCAATCACACGTTTAATATCAGTAATTCTCCTGTCCTAATAGTTCCATGGCTGCAGAGGCTATATTTCACTTAGTTTCTGCTACTGTCCTAGGTCCCAGCCCTGTGCCTGACCCAGAGGAGGCACCTGATAAACACTGGTTGAATTGAATTGACTATGTTCTAGTTCCTTGGTTTTATGACCTTTGAACCATTGTTCTCCAGGTCTGCATCTATGCTGCGCTGTATCCCAAGTATAAATGGTGACAGTCTTCTTCCCACATCTGTTTTCTACTGAACAACGGGACCATGACTACAATTTTTCTCAAGCTTTGGGTTTAGCCAAAATCCATACTCAGTCAAACAACCAACATTCTGGATCTGTTGCTCTTTCTTCCAGCACAGAACAGTGGTTTCAGCAGCATACAACCCAGCCTGTCATTGTCAACCCACACCACCCTCAGAGAGGAAACCCTCTCTCTTAAGGAAGAGCACAATTAAGGTGATTGTGACTACAATTATTTGCCAGTCCAGCTTTGCATCCCTTGATAAACTTTATTATCAAATGTAATAGAAAAAACCAAAAACAAAGGAAATCCTGAGGCACTTCTCGGATAAGACAATCTGGGGCATCTCCCTCCTAAAAAATTTTTTTAATAATATGCGTTCCATGTTTAAACTTGATATATTATATTATGAAATTTCACTACATCTTACTATATTTAAACCATAGCTACTCTTTCATTTTTACTAGGAGATGAAGGCTTAGCAATACCCTAATTTACATTAATTTTTAAAAAGAAAAATTATGACAGCAATTACCACTGAAATGCTGCCCTAACATTTAAAGTGTCACACATGCAAATGTAGCTATTTATTATTTTCCTCTCTTTCAGCACTATAGTAGAGAAGGAATGAGGTCAGCCTAAGACTCAAAAGACCTACTTTTGATTCTTGGTTCCCTCTCTTTCTAGCCTTGTAACTTTAGCTATCAACTCATCAACATGTAAAATGACGATGGTTAATGCCTTTCCTACCTGTCCCCAAAAGAGTTGTATAAATTAAGAGAAATCCTATGTAAACATACTTTTTAATTATTTAGGACTACAGATGTGAAGCCAATACTGATGCTACGTTAAACAAGTATATTTAACCTATATTTTTAAATAAAGGTTTAATCAAAATGAATTTTCCATTAAGATATGACATAAATTGTACTTTTAAACATTTTCCCCAGAGTTCATACTTAACGTTTTTATACAGCAACTTCTTTTCCTAACTCCATTAGGATATCTTGTACTTAATGAGTAATGAACATATAATTTGTTGAATGAACAAATGATTACTTCATCTTTTCAGGCGGGTAGTCATTTGATAAAGCAACACCTTTAGTTAATTTCTTACCCAACGCATATATAGGCAACTGCAATTTTCAGGAAGAACTTTACACCTCAAGGAATTCAATGAATTTTATTTAAGTTAAAGATGCTCTGATATAAAGCACCAGGCAAGATGCTAAATAAAAGGCAATGCTGGCACCATGTTTAAACTTCTCAGTGAGGCTTCCATCTTAGAAAAGGATTCCTTGATGGTTTATTTCCACCAGGGCATCAGAGACAGCAGCCTGCTCTCACCATCTGGGTATAATAAAGGAAGAATTTGAGTCATAAAAATTTCTACCCAATTTAAGATGCACCGTATTGCTTTTCTCAAACTAACCACCCCTGGTGGTTCCAGTTAATACTTCCGTTCAAATTTAAAAAAAAAAAAAAACCTTAAAAGCCTTTTAAGCTGACACTCAAAATAATTTGGGAAACAATGCTAAGATTTAATCTTTTTACATCAAACCTCCTGTGAGATACGACTGTGTAGGCTCTCCCCAGTTCTCCCCCACTTATGGCAGACCTGCTGAGAAGCAATGTACAGGGTTCCCAGGAAATCAGCCTTCCCAGGAAAGTGAATAATGAGACAATGTTCATTTTAGATTTCTCCACAGAGCCGGGTTTAATCAACAGCAAAAACAGCAAATCAAACAGAGGATTGGATTCTGTCGAGTCACAGGCAAACTGAGTCAAGAGAAAAATATAATTTTTTAACTGCTTTTCCAAAGTCTGAATCTTTGTCAAGCAATATCCCATGATTTTTTACCAGCTTATGGGAAAATATTCTCTACTTAACCTGGCTACTGGAAATACCACAGACTCAACAAGAAACTGGTGTGAACCAAGAGTAGAAACTTTGGAATTGACAAAAACATATTTTCCAAACATTGGTCTTGAATTGCCTTGGATTAACCTAGGTTCATTTGAAGTAGGAGGAGAAAGAGCAGGAGAAAAGAGAGCATAATGATGAATAAGCATCTCTTCTACCTCTCCTTGGTAAAAAATTTAGTTTCTTATACAGATTTTTAAGATAAACAAAATTTCGGACTTTCTAGATTGAAAAACAATGAAAGAAACCACAAGCGGAAAAAAATTTTAGACCGACTTTATAAGAATGGAAAATTCATGGGCATCAAAACCAAACAGGAATAATTTGGCACAAATGTGACCAAGAGTTACTATCATTACTGTGTAAAGAGCTCATTCGAGGAGATAGAAACGACAAAAACACCCCCCCTAAAAAAAATTGAACAAGGGGTACACACTATCGCAAATGGAGAAATCCAAAGCAAAGAAACATGAGAAAAGCTCAACCTCACTAGCAAGCAAATAGTTACAAATTAAAAGAAAATGTTATGTTTCATCTGTTAAACTGACAAAGATTTCAAAATAATACTAATTTTGATGAATATAAAGTGAGATGTATAAAACTCTTAAACATGGCTGGCAAGAGTATGACTTATTTTAACTTTTCTGAAACCATTTTAACCACAAACATTCAAAGTTTTAAAAACACCCTTAATCTTTAACCCAATACATTCATTTCTAAGGTTCATTAGCCTAAGGAAATAATTGAAGAATCTCACAAAGACCCATGGGGAAAAATACTCATCGTCATTTTTATATAATAGAGGAAAATTATGAATAATCTAAGTTATAACAATAAATGACCAAGGGATTTAATATGATGGAATATGATGTCAACATGAAAATCAATGTTTTTAAAGAATAATTGATAGCGATGCAAAATGCCATCCCATAGAATCAAGTGAAGAAGTAGAACACAAAACGATATATTCACCATCACCATATTTTGGCTAAAATACATGCATAGGAAAAAAAAGACAAGAAGGAAATACAAGAATATGTCAATAGGGGATAAAGGAAACTATATTTTCTTCCTTGTACTTGTATATTTTCTAAATGTTTTATAGTAAACATTATTTTATAATTTTTAAAAGTTCTGATTATGGAATAAAAGACCCACTACTGATAAATTCTTGTCTGATAGGTCAGTGGGATATCAACTTGGCTTCAGAAGGGAGTCAGTGAGTGCAAAAACAATAATATTTCTACTTGTTTTGAACTTCAAAGCTCAAAATCAACCTCATCCAAGCGTCCATGGAAATATCCCTAAGTATTCTAACTCAAAGAAATCTCCCCTTCAAAAATTCACTTTGTTTACATACATCTTTTTATTTAAGAGCTATCATTGATCCATTATCCTAAAAACATTAGATGTGTTAATTAACCATCATTATTCCCATTATAAAGATGGGAAAATGAGGCATAGAGCAGTTAAGTGACTTGTCCAGAATCACACAACTAATAAGTGATAGAATGAGGATTGAAATCCAGTCAGTGGATTTCAATCCACTTCTACACCACATCTCTCTACAGCATTTTTGTATGTTCTGTCTGCTGTGTCACCATTTCATGTGTGTTTAGTCTCCCCAGTGAGAGTGTAGATCCTTTAGGGGCAAGCATAGGACCTTGGACTTCTTCATCTTGTCCTCAATAAAGCCCAGAACGTTGTTAGAGACTAAGGATGCTGATCATAAATATGGATTTAATTGTATCAAAAAGCCAAGTTGCATGTGTTTACTCCAAGAAGAATACTTTAGAAATTATTATTACCAGTTTTCAAGACTTGTATCCTAGACAGATATCTCTAAAAAGCAAACAATAGCTGGTCTAAATATGCTCCAGCCTTAACTTCCCTGATTCTGCAATAAAAAGACAAATTAAAAAAAAAAATTTTCACTGAAAAAATCAAGATGTTATGAATGGCCTTTCGTATAAACCCATTCATTATCTGTGGAATTCTTTAGGACAAATGCAATTCAAAGGTGAGAAATAAAGAAGGATAGAATCAAAGATCCTCCTTTTGCATTCTTGCCAGATAGGCAAATGGTTTATAAACTTAGCTTCTGAAAGGAGGTGGTAAGTGCAAAGCACAATTATCGTACTACCTGCTGCCTCAGCCAGCTTGGTGGGGAAACGTGTTTAATAGTATGTAACGTGATGCAAGTTTGGTGGGGGAGATGGCCAAGATAATAAAAAAACACGATGTGTTATCCAAGTGAAATTACTGGCGAATTCTGGGTTGGTAGATTACCTAAATTGTATTTTGGCCAAATGATTGAACTGAAGGTCTCCTAATGGGTAGAAAACCCTGCTGGACCCTTACTGGGGTCCAGGGAAGACTCAGACTCCACGTTGTAACAACAACCACCAGAAACCAAACTTGTAGTTATAGGGGTCAGATTGGTGGTTGCCAGAGTAGAGGTGGCGGGGGAGCATGAAGATGACCAAAATGGGTCAAGGGGGTCAAAAGGTACAAACGTCCAGTTATAAGTCATGGGATGTAATGTACAGCGCGGTGACTACAGTTAATAATACTGTTGTATATTTGAAAGCTGCTAAGAGAGTAGATCTTAAAAGTTCTCATCACAAGTAAAAAAATTGTAACTATGAAAAAAAAAAAGACTCCATGTTGTAAGTCAGTTGAAAGCCAGTCCTTCCAGCAGTGGCCCCTGACACCAAAGCTGGCACAGGCCTGGTTCAGAAGAAAGAGTGCCAGCATGTTGAGTCACCAAATCATTTTCTGGAGCAGATTTTTCTTGGATGTCTCCCATGCAGTTGCATCAAGGAATGGATCCTATTTCATTTATGAGCTCATAGCCCTAGGCGATGTCTCTATGAATATTCAGAGAAGGGATTAAAGGAAGTGTCAAGAATATTTTTAAAATATCAAGGTGCTGAGGGCAATTTAAAAAATACTAGGCTTCTAAGACCATGCGCTGAAATCAACACCGGCATGAACTCATATATTGCTCTAGCCATGTTTGCCATTTCTAATGACTGTTGCCATGCTTCTTACATCCCATATCCCTTTCTTATTTTATTTTATTTTTTAATTTTTATTTTTTAACACCTTACTGGAGTATAATTGCTTTACAATGCTGTGTTAGTTTCTGCTGTATAACAAAGTGTATCAGCTATATGCATACATATATTCCTATATCCCCTCCCTCTTACGTCTCCCTCCCACTCTCCCTATTCCACCCCTCTAGGTGGTCGCAAAGCACCGAGCTGATCTCCCTGTGCTACTATCAGAATGGCCATCATAAAAAAATCTACAAACAATAAATGCTGGAGAGAGTGTGGAGAAAAGGGATCCCTTTCTTATTTTAGAAAGCTGTTTAAAGCTATTTGCTAATGGAAACTCTGGCAGCACCTTCAGTGAGACAACTTTTGTAAGTTTACATCTACTGGATGCTATCTGTTCTTCCTGTTCCCAAGTATGTAAATAACACAGTGCTCAGTACTTGGTAGGTACACCATGTATGTTGTTAAACTCTTGGTTCTTTTTATTGCACAGTGGCCTAGTGGAAGAATCTCCTCTCCCCCTAAAACCTCCCTAAACTCATTCCCTACTCTCATTCAGTCCTTCCTTCCTATTATTAATCTCGTATCTTCTACACAAGATGTTCGCCTGTTGAAGGATATTTTGGTGGAGCATCTTCTGCTTCAGCTACAGCAACCAAAAATCCAACTCAAACATCTCTCCACAGGGAGAATCTTAAGGTTGTCCAGCAGTTTGCCTCTTCCTGTTTCACCACAGCCACATCTTCACGGCCACACCTCTCAGAATCCTTTGTACATGGTTCTCCTCCATTTCTCAGATTGTAGTATTTCTCCAAGTGCTTGTATCTGCAGGGGACAGAGACCAATTTCCTCAGGTGCTACGGTGTATCCCTGTCATATTTTAATTGTCTTCAAGGAGTTTTTTGTTTTAACATCTTTATTGGGGTATAATTGCTTTACAATGGTGTGTTAGTTTCTGCTTTATAACAAGGTGAATCAGTTATACATATATTTATGTTCCCATATCTCTTCCCTCTTGCGTCTCCCTCCCTCCCACCCTCCCTATCCCAATCCTGAACTTGGAATTGGAAAACCTGATTTCTAGTATTGAATAATGGAAACCACTTAACTTTTGTCTCATTTCCAAATGAAAAATAAAGATCCCTATCCCAAATATCTCTTGGTAGCAAGGATTAGACGCTTTAATATATTTGAAAATGCATAAAGCCTATGGAATTATGCAAATAAAATATAAATACATACAGGTAAATTCAAACAATTTCAAAAATGTTAGTTGATTCAAAGTATGGAGTCACTCTTATGGTCAACCAAAATTTACCTGTAAATGGCCAAATCAATCATATTCAAATTAAAAGAACCTTTTGCCCTTTTACTCTTCAAAACATTTAAGAGTATTGCCCTAAAAAGGTAAACACTATAACAGGTCTTTGAAGTAGGAACTTGTTCTGCTGCCTTTCCCCCTCATTCCAGCCCCTTCAAAGTCATCAAAGCAATGTTCTTAAAGTGTGAATGTCTTACAAGTAGCTTCTAATGGATTCACCCTTCACTCTGTTCCTCACTAATCAGAGGTAATCTGACTTTTACATTCCTAATTATGCCTTTTGCAAAGAGCATTAAGGCTAAGATTGGTTTTAAATGGTCCTAAACGCATCTCCGCTTTTGACCTGGGCTGCTCTGGCCATCATGCATCCTGATATTAGAGCAATCCTAAGGACAGTATGTCTCAAGGGCACCTAGACAGTAGGGTTTTTTTCAGGGTCACTTCCCTTTCTTTTCCTTCAACTAACTGCAGGATGTTCCCTAACTGATGATTTCCTTAGACCCCTCCCAAAAGAAGATCAAAATTTTCAAAGGATCACCCTTGTCTGAAAGAGTGGTTTTCAAATTTAGTGCACATTAAAACAAAAACAAAATCTTTGGGGGATATTGTTCAAAATGAAGATCCCTAGTCCCATATCTCTGATATTTTAATCTGGTTGGGTGAGGCTAGGGATGTGCTTTTTTTTTTTTTTTTTTTTCTGGTATGCGGGCCTGTCATTGCTGTGGCCTCTCCCGTTGCGGAGCACAGGCTCCGGACGCGAAGGCTCAGCGACCATGGCTCACGGACCCAGCCGTTCCGCGGCACGTGGGATCCTCCCGGACTGGGGCACGAACCCGCGTCCCCTGCATCGGCAGGCGGACCCTCAAACACTGCGCCACCAGGGAAGCGCAGGGGTGTGCATTTTAAATGAGCAGATTAACCTGTTCACAGATGTTGGTAATCTGCCTTTTGAGAAGCACTGTACTGCATAACAATGTCTATCCCAGGCCCAACTCACCTTCCAGGCTTAGCTCCTACATTAACTCTCAACTCCCATTCTTCCTGTGTACACCACGTACGCATGCACACACATCCGCTCAAACGCACACACACACACTCACACATTGGGCCACAGAGGATGATGGATAGTCCATCGTGTATTCTCCTCCCCTGTTCTCTCAGCCTTGACTGTCCTTGAATGTCCTTCTGTGTTCCCCCTGCCACATGAAATCTGTATGTTTTCAAGGTCTTGCCCAGACACCAGTTCTAAAGCCTGCCCTGATATCCCACTTCAAGGAAAGATATCCCAATTCTTTCCTTGAAGTTTCTGGAGAACCAGTTTTTATGTCATTTGATCCTTACTTAAATATTCTTTGCATTACACTGATTTTTCAGTCTATCAATGTTCATTAGTAAACTGTGAAATACTTGGAGTTAAGTATCATACGTCTTTATCTTTTTAGTCCTAGCAGAGGGCTGTGAACATAATAATTGCTGAATAAATGTTTGTAAAATTAAACTTACCTTAATTATGTCTATTAGATGTATTTAAAGTTAGTTACTTAAGCATCTCTCCCGTCTTCCCTTGGAATATTGAGGTAGAGACCATCTCTGATGAACATGTAATAATACACAGCCCAGCTAGCCAGAAATATACATTGCTATGTCTCTATTTTGAAAGGGCTGCTTACCTTGTTTTGGCAACTTTGGGCTCCAGAATCTCATCCATAATAGATAGGCTGTAACTACAAGTATCTAAATATAAAAAAATACTTAGGATAGTTCTTTAATGAAGAACTTAAAAAGATGCCAGGGCTTCCCTAGTGGCGCAGTGGTTGAGAGTCTGCCTGTCGATGCAGGGGACACGGGTTCGTGCCCTGGTCCGGGAAGATCCCACATGCCACGGAGCGGCAGGGCCCGTGAGCCATGGCCACTGAGCCTGCGCATCCAGAGCCTGTGCTCCGGGAGAAGCCACAACAGTGAGAGGACCGTGTACCGCAAAAAAAAAAAGTGCCAAAATATTAACTTGGAAATAAAATAATCCAATATTAAGAAAACCCTTTATACCCATCAAATTAGCAAGATATTAACAGGATTGATAACATCATATATTATTAAGGAGATGGGGGGACTGAGCACCCTCACATATGGTGGGTGTGTGAACCTAGAACAACAGTTTTGGAGAACAATCTGACAGCTTCTAGTAAGATATAAGGACTCACTGACCCAGTAATTCTACTGTTTTATACCCTTCCCTATAGAAATTCACACATGAATACACAGAGAAATACACACAAATATTCACTGCAGTATAAACTGTGAGAGCAAAAGATCTTTTAGGGGATATGTAAATAAGTATTGGTATGGTCACACTACAGGATATTTTTCAGCAGTTGATTATAAAAGATATGTACATGTACCGATATGGAAAGACCTTTAATATATATTGTTGCATTTAAAATGAAAGTTGTAGCGCCTATATTGTAGGATACTCTATACTTATTTCTTTTAAGTTGATACTAAAAGTTCAACAAAATAATGTCTACATTGAACTGCAGTTCAAATGTAAACCTATGTATTAAAAGGTGTGAAAGAACATAACACAAACTGATGACATGAGTTCCCCCTCTTCAGGAGATGAGTGAAATTAACACAGGGGATATAGGAGGAAGGGGGACGGCCCGGAGTGGACTTTTCC
This sequence comes from Phocoena phocoena, assembly GCF_963924675.1. Lineage (NCBI taxonomy): Eukaryota > Metazoa > Chordata > Mammalia > Artiodactyla > Phocoenidae > Phocoena > Phocoena phocoena. The sequence goes on from NC_089220.1 coordinate 46,801,015, forward strand.
TTTATTTGTGTTGTCTGAGTGTATGTTAAGTGAGCTTGTATTCATATGTGAATACCATTATGGAAATGTTTTACATAAATGACTTGTGCTGTAAAATGATACATACATTCTACTACATATATAGTATAGTAGAGTACTATATTATATGGTTATCCTACTATCCAGACACTATATAATTAGCTTAAAGCTGCAGTTTCCAAAGGATGTGCAGAGGTTCTGAAGCTAATTGCCAATTTCCTTTCACAAAAGGCTGACACAGACACTTAAGTAGCCTGTTGAAAACAGAGATCTCTGTTTGGTCTGGTTACACTCACTTTCTTCCTGTTTCCACGGGTCCTCTTCCCAATGTCCTCGCGCCTGCATGCTACGCTCGCCCTGTGTTATCATTTTCCTATCCCAGGACTGATGACAAATCACAGAAGTCCTTACTCTCTACAGCTCTGTATGTATTAGTCAGAACGCTCCAGAGAAACAAAACTAAGAGCCTAGATATAGATATATGGAAAGAGATTTATTATGAGGCATTGGCTCACATTGTTATGAAAGCTGAGAAGCCTCGTGACTTGCCATCTGCCAGCTGGAGGCCCAGGAAGGCTGGTGGTGTAGTTTCAGTCCAAACCCAAAGGCCTGGGAACCAGAGGAGTTAATGGTGTAAGTCCCAGCCTGAGTCTGAAGGCCCAGGAACTAGGATCACCAATGTTTGTGGGCAGAAGAGGACGGATGTCTCAGCTCAAGCAGAGAGCAAATTCTCCTGTCCTCCACCTTTTAGTTCCATTCAGACCCTCAGTGCAGGTGATGCCCACCTGCACTGGTAAGGGTGCTCTTTTTTACCCAGTCTGCAGATTCAAATGCGAATCTCATCCAGGAACACCCTCACAGGCACACGGAGAAGTGCTTTCCCAGCTATGTGCTTATCCCTTACCCCAGTCAAGCTGATGCATAAAATGCACCATCACCACCCAGCAGAGCCCACAGATTTGCATATTTGCCAGGAATGGCTGCACAGCCCTGCAACTTGCTCTCGCTAACACGAGCTGCTTGCTAAGGTGCTGCTTCTGAAGCTGTGTTCTCTGCACCCCCAGAAAAGGGGAGTATTTTAAACACTCTGTTCATAGAAAAGTCACCGTGATTGGGGGTACAAGCTAAAATGGATTTTGCTCCCCCTTTCCTCCTAACTCTGGAAAGAAACACGGAGTTTAGATATTCCCTATTTCTGTGACACCTGAGGCTTACACAGTTTGGGGAAGCCATCTTTAGGAAAGCAAATAGAAAATTACAAGTAAAAATTGCTAGGGTCTATCTCAGGTTCTTAGAAAAGACATGCAAGTATAAGGTCCTAAATCTTAAGTTTCATTATCTTCTTGGTAAGTCCCTCTGTGCAGTGTGTCGTATCAGTAAATTTGCACCTGAGGTGGTTTAATCATCTCATATCCACTGTTAGCTAAGTCACATAACACTCTGGGTAATTTAATAAACATTACCAACCTATGATGATGGTGATAAGATTGGTGATAAATAAGGGTATATGAATACAGATTCTGCCCTAAATTATTCTAAGATAAAAACATAGATAGCTAGTGGGAAGCAGCTGCCTAGCACAGGGAGATCAGCTGGGTGCTTTGTGACCACCTAGAGGGGTGGGATAGGGAGGGTGGGAGGGAGACGCAAGAGGGAGAAGGTGTGGGCATATATGTATATGTATAGCTGATTCACTTTGTTATACAGCAGAAACTAGCACACCATTGTAAAGCAATTATACTCCAATAAAGATGTTAAAAAAGAAAAAAACACAATATACATCCTGCTTTATCTATCCTGTAGGTCATGGATAATACACACTAAAAGAAAAACAAGTAAAAAACTCAGTGACTTTTGAGGACCCACAGATTTTGTGTATACAGGTAGTTCCAATTTTCTGCCAAAACTGTTTCAAACAAGACTTATATTATTTGTAAGAGTTTTTCAATACAAATTTTATACATGATTTGGTTGACAAATTTTATAATCGGCAGATTACCTGTAGGAAATGGAAATCGTTTCTCATGCACTAATAGGGGGATTAATGGAGTTTGCAGCATTTCCCAGCTATGTCCCTACCTTCAGAAACCACACACTGACGTTCCCTGAAAAATTCAAGGACAATCGAAATAGTACTTTGCATTTGGTTTAAGAAAAGCTGCTTAGGGGCTTCCCTGGTGGCGCAGTGGTTGAGAGTCCACCTGCCGATGCAGGGAACACGGGTTCGTGCCCCAGTGCGGGAAGATCCCACATGCCACGGAGCGGCTGGGCCCGTGAGCCATGGCCGCTGAGCCTGCGCGTCCGGAGCCTGTGCTCCGCAACGGGAGAGGCCACAACAGTGAGGGCCCGCGTAACGCAAAAAAAAAAAAAAAGGAAAAGCTGCTTATATTTGAGGGTATTGTCGTCTTGGAACAATGTGGATCTTGAGCCAGCCTTAAGTTTATCGTAATATAATGGCGGGTGGGGTGAAGGGGAATTCACCATTCACTAAAGACCCATGAAAGAAACAATGAGAGGTCGAGAATAACTTAATAGCAGACCTTCTTTTTAATACTAAGTGGGGAAATTTAGGCAAATTTTAAAGTCTGTCTTTACGTAAACACTGTGGTGAAGTAAAATTGTTTTAATTAAAAATAATCTTGCTTATTTTTAATCATGTCAGCCAAAGATACACTTCCCAGCATCTTCTCTCTGTATTTGCCAAATAATTTCTCTGACCCATACTCTAGCAATCATAATCACCATCATCATAACAATAGCTGCAATTCATAGGTGCACCCACTCTGGTCAGTCACTGGGCTGATGACATACATAAGTGCAATGCTCGCTATGAGATAGATGAGATTCCACAAAGGCACTTCTTTCTAAAAGACCATCTTGATATCTAGGTTCAAACTGAAACTTCACTCTTTCTACTCCCCTGGTATATCAGTTAGGAGTTTGGGAGCCTTCTAGTTACAATGCCAGAAAACCTTAAAATAGGATATATTTTTAAAAATCTCATGCGACTAGAAATCCAGGTAGGGTCACCTTCAGCAGAAACTTGATCCAGCAGCTCAATCCACATAACACGAAATTTGTTCTTCTCTGTCCCTCCATTCTGCCTTCCTCAATGTTAGCTGCTCAGAAGGTCCAGGTTCTCCCCTTGAGATTAAAAAAAAATACCTGCTGGGACTTCCTGATGGCACAGTGGTTAAAAATCTGCCTGCCAATGCAGGGGACACGGGTTCGAGCCCTGGTCTGGGAAGATCCCACATATGCTGCAGAGCAACTAAATCCCTGCACCCCAGCTACTGAGCCTGCGCTCTAGAGCCAGCGAGCCACAACTACTGAGCCCGTGTGCCACAACTACTGAAGCCCACACGCCTGGAGCCCGTGCTCCACCACAAGAGGAGCCACCACAATGAGAAGCCTGTGTACCACAACAAAGAGCAGCCCCTGCTTGCTGCAACTAGAGGAAGCCCGTGTGCAGCAACGAAAACCCAACGCAGCCAATAAATAAATAAATAAATGTATGAAGAAAAAAAAAATAGCTGCTAAGTGCCAGGCCTCATATTCTCACCACAGCACATTGAATGACAAGGTCCTCAGAAGCCCTTAGATTCGGTCTTCTTGGCCCACCTTGTCACGTATCCATCCATATACCATCACTGTCACAGAGGAGCAGGTGAGACAAGGTGATTGGCCTAAGGGATCAGCTCACCCTTTGAGCTCCACGTAAGAGGATGTTTGTCTCATGGATGAGACTGAGGTAGGAGGAACTTCACCAAAAGGAAATCTTGGTGCTATTGGCAGGAAAAGGGAAGAATAGAGCTTGGGGGGAGAGGGGTATCAACACCAAAAATATGTCTACTACACCTGCTAAGTATTATTCTCATACAGCTCAGAGAATCTAAAACTTTGATATAGCAATCTGCTCATGTGCCTTCAGCTAAAAATAGTAAGTAAAACTGTTTGTCCCTCATTCTTTCTCCACTCCCTGAATAAAAGGGAAAAAATTGAATCCTTATCTACAATAGAAAATCCTACTAATAAAGATTATATTTAATCACTATGTATATGGATTTTCTTCTCTATAGAAAAACTATGGTGACCTAATGACCAGAAACCAAAATCCTCCAAAAAAGCAAAGACCAAATCTATGTGAGAGGAAAATGGGCACCAAAATGATGATCCAAACAATAGAGCTCTAATGTTCTTTTTACTCTTTTTAGAGATTTCCATGTCAATCAGACCATTTGTACCCATGCATACCTTCATACTATGTATTTTAAAATTTTTCTTATACAAATAATTTTTACCCTTTGATCAAGACTTTGTTGAATTGGTAAAAACATAATGATATTTGAAATTGTTCAAATATGAAGAACTGAAATGTGTTAAATCTTAACGTATTTGAGTTCAAGATTGTTACACTTGTTGACAATAATGTACTCCAAATATGAGAGCAAGATAGAACACTGTGCCATGTGTACTGATGAACCAGGTATGGGTCTGAATTTTCACCACACTCAACAACAACAAGAACATGTTTAGACTTGAAGCAAAAACCAAAAGGGTAAGAGGAATTTTCTTTTTCATATATATATATATATATTATTTTTTTTTTTTTGTGGTAGGTAATCTTTTTTTTTACATCTTTATTGGAGTATAATTGCTTTACAATGGTGTGTTAGTTTCTGCTTTATAACAAAGTGAATCAGCTCTATGTATACATGTATCCCCATATCCCCTCCCTCTTGAGCCTCCCTCCCACTCTCCCTATACCATCCCTCTTTTTCATATGTTAACAGAAGACTTGTTTGGAATATTATTTGTGATAGTGGTCGGTTTACCATAAAAAGTATGGTTTAACTTGCTTTTAAACAGAGTGGTGGGAAATGGATTGGACTGGGGTGAAAGAAATTTAAGTTGTAGTCTAAGCGTTGTCCCTAAATAGCTGTGTGACCTTGGGCGAGTCACTTTCCTTATTTGCGCAATGTCCAGTTTGGCAGAGGTTATCTTTATGAGTTCCTAAGCCTGAACTTACTAGAATTTTGTGAAGTGAGCATACTAAGTAGGGGGCTTCATTTACCTAAATATCTAAAATGGAACATTGCCATCCATTCCCTCCTAGGAAATTGATATCAGATGATGGAGATAGAAAGTTTGTAGGATAATTCTGGGTTTTACAAACAAATTTCTACGTACCTATTTAATTTGCGATTACCTTAAGTAAGCAACTCCCTTTACACTTTTATTCAAAAATAACAAGCTGTGTTTGAAATGCTGGTATACGCCATTTATTACGCTCTCCAACCCAAACACGAAAACATTTGTACTTATGTTATGACTTCACCTGGTGGCTTTCATTTTCCCCAACATAAAGACAGGGTGAAGCAAAGTAATAGAAAAATAGAAAACATCTTTGTCGGAAAATGAGATTGCAGCTGTGTAACTGGAGCACACAACCATAAATCAGAATGTCAAATCCAAAACACATGACTTTTTGCAAGTTCTCCATGTGCGCTCTAATGTGATTACAGCCTGGTTGCTATTATGATTTAAAACAAAGTCTTTCATGCTAGAAACAAAATGCGGAATGTGAGCCGCCTGGGGGAGAGAGCTGCAAGCTAGCTAGCGACATACCCCTTGCTGTCAGAGAGGTGGGCTACAGTATTTCAAGCGCTGGTTTGTCAGGTGTGAGAGAGCAAGAGGATACAGAGGAACCTTGGCAGAGGTCTTAACATGAGGGACAAATTAGCCAGCAGTGTTCGGCTCAGCTTGACAATCCGAAATTAGCTTCTTCACCCCCCATCTTTTTTTTTTCTAAGCAGAATCTTGAAGCCAAATACGAAGATTACAGAAGTCATTCTTTCCTGCCTATCACATAAACAAATGGCCCAGCTGTTATTGCTAAGATTCCAGTTTTAAACTTGGACTTTCTTGTATAAACTTCAATGTAATGGTATTTAAAGTGTCATAGGCAATAAGCATCTAATCCTACTCAATAAATTGTAGGCTCATTGCATGAACTCCTAGAGCTGTTAAAGACAGCTGTGCTTTTTTTGTAATTTAAGTCATTTCCAAATTGGGCAGCACTCCAGGTGTATTTTCAGACAAACAATATGTGCTAGAAAAAGTGATGTTCTGAGTCTTTCAGCAATGGAATAAACACAAAGGAGTAAAGGCGGAGATATGAGATGGTGCAAACATCATTCCTGCTCACCCCAGCAAGGCAGGCATCAAGGTCGGGGTGCTAGGAAGCTGTTCTTGTTTCTTTGGACTATTAGAGTCTGAGCCAGGACATTTTCCCCCAAGGACCTTTTGCAAGCCCAATTACTTTTGTAACTGGTTGCTGGGCCAATGTCATTGATGGGTACCAGGATGAAAGATAACAATTTAGTATTTCTCAAAATAGAACCGTCAACTCCCAGAGCAAAGCCACAACCCCGAAGTAGAAAAAGCTTCTCCCATGGCTGATATCTAATGTGTCAGGAGAAAATGGTTTCCACCCTTTGACGTCATTGCAACAAATCATCATGAGACCATAGGATAAGACAGAATTACAAGAGGTCATTTCAACCCGTGCACTGTCTCGAAGAAGACCCACAATAAAAGGGTTTATAGAAGATTAATTGGTAATTATTTTATATCCAAATCATCATTAAGCATTAAATGAATCCTCTTCCAGTCATGAGAGCTCTGATGGGTAGGGCAGGGAGGATGCTCATCTGTATTCACCCCAAGCTGAGTATTCTACAGTCAGCTGGTGTACCTGAGTAGGAAGAAGCCCACGTTCTTCTGCACCAGGGTTAGATGCTGGTGTGTGGTCTTTGGGGAGACCACCGCAAACGTCTGCCTCCTGGATCTGATTCCAGAGCAGAGGAATGCTGTTGGTCATGTAGTTGTTGTTTCACTTTGCTGCTTATTTCATCAGCAGCAGTTGGTTTGTGCCTGCAGGATCTTCCTGCCCACCTCTGTTCTGCACTGTGGTGAGGTACTGTGCGTTATCTTTTGACCTAAACACGTCTGATGTCTACCTCACTATCAACAGTGCAGAGAAAAGCACAGGCAATACATAAATCACAGACCTGGAGCCCACAGTGGAGTTCCCCTGAGTCCCTCTGTGGTGGGTTGAACTTCATCGTAGACAAACTAGGTCTGAAATGAATCAACACCTCTTGCAGTTGCTGGAACATAACACAAGCTCACAGGTGGAGGCAGTTTCAGGCAATGACTCAGGATTGCTTTTGGCCTAGGTGGACAGCCCGGCTACACCTAGTCCCAAAACTCTTAGAAATGACCTTCTGGATCTCTGCCCCTACACAACCTCCAAAATGACAGTTCTACATGCAAAGTAGAAAATTCCTACTGAGACTTTTAAGTTAGGGCTTAATAATTAACACTTCCCTTCATCCAGGGATTCTGGTGGTGTTCCCACTGTCCCCCTTCGAGAAAGTTCAGACCTGTCACCTCAGAGGAAAACTTCACCTCAGGCAAAAGCAAGGGTCCGCTTGTTTCTAGCCCCATAAAGCAAAACCCCTCAGGCTTTGTTCAGTTTTGAGGGGAAACTCATCAGCTCTGTATAAAGACTGAACCAAAAAATGTCTAGAAACAACTAATCTCTCAGTGTCACTTCAAACAAGTATAACATACCAGACACATGGTATTTATCAAACAATTTAGTCTCTCACCTAGTCAACCTATTGGGCCCCATTTCTCTCATAAAAAGTCTACAGAAATATTGTCAAAACTACAAATAATAGTGTTCAGAATTTTATTCTCAAGGCAATTTACCCAATACTACAGGTGGCATTTTTCAATATGTGCATGGCTAAAATGTTCTTTAATTTTCATGAAAGTGTCTTGAAAAGAAGGACATGCCCCATAGAATGGAATGGTGGGTAGATTTTTTTTTTTAAGCTAAAAGCTGGAGAATGAAATTATTGAAAACATCTTCTGTTCTACTTTAATTTTCACCAGCTTTTTGCTAGTTTACTTTAACAAGTAATGTTTGATTGAATTCAGGCCTGCTTTTGTTTACAAAATGAACCAGAGCCAGCAAGTCATGGCCTGGCTAATTTGCACATCCAGTGCCTTGGTCTCCTCCCCTCTAAACAGAAAACTGGAGTTTGTGATTTATTGTTGATTTGGTTAGTTCAAATGATTTTGATGGTTAAAATCTACTTTCCACCCCATCCTTGAGATTTTCACCAAAAGTACCCAGTCTATGTCTACTATACAAGGCAGAAATGATCTCCCTGCTCCAAATAAATACAAAACACATTGTCTCTTTAACTCCCAAGATTTCAGATGCCAACAAAAGAAACTAAGAATGAAAATTCACAGATGTAAGAAGGGAAAAGCAGGATCCATACATCAATTGCTTTACAAACCAAACCGAACCATTGAAAAGAATAATGTCCTGAGAGTAAAGGGGCCATTGTTGATGACAGCTCTCTCTGAGTCCTTATTCACCTCCTTGCTTGCCAATCAGGTAAACAAGTGGTTCTCAAGTGTAACAGAGCATCAAAGTGATCTTGGAAGCCCTATTCCTAAATCTCTTCTAGAAATTCTGATTTGAAAAGTCTAGGGTAGAATCTGTATGTTCACAGAGTACCCCCAAATGGTTCTGGATATCTACCAAGCTCTGAAACATTGATCTAGTCTTTATGCGTGTCTAACATCACCCTGGTGAGCCAGTCTTGTTTCTTCCTCCTCTTGAATTCTCTACTGCAAATCTAAAGCTCTCCTTCTTTTTCTAGGCTGTGCAACTGGGGTCGTGTTCCTTGTATAGTCAGATGAGAGTAAAAATGTAGAGGGGGTATTGCCCCGCCTCCCTGTCACTTATGTACAAAATCCACACACATACTATTGTTTGGGTTTGCTCCACAAGATCTCTACCTAATGCCGGAAATAACGTGACTCTCACATGCCCACAGTCTGTCCTTAGCATTCTGCCTCCATTCAATTTTCCATTCTCCTAATAGTGAGGCAAAACTCATTACCAGTCTTCTCCACCCCCATGTAATCTGCTGCCTTTTTGTGATCTACCCACTTTCTTTCGGGTTGCTCATTTATATGGATACTCATATGAAATAAAAAGGGAATTTACCCAATAGTGCAGGTACTGAGGGAATGACTATTAGCTCTGAGAGGGAAGGAACCATACCTTGCTTATCCCTGTATCTCCAAAGCATAGCCTAGTGTACGGCACATGGCAGATGTTCAGTAAATATTTGTTGAAAATACAAATGGATGGCCAAATTTAAATGTGCTCTTAGAGACTACTTTAATAACCCTTTAATAAAGTAGTCTTAGAGACTACTTTAATAACCCATGACTTGTTAGAATGCACCTTAACCATGTGCAATCATAAAATCTTAGGGATGGGAGGGCTGATGAGGTCATGAAAGTTATGGTCTTTCCAAGGTCAGCAGCACATGAATGGTAAATCTCAGATTAGTGAAGAATCCATTGTTATTTTTGTGGGGTTTTCTTTGTTAGTACTCATCTATAAAATAATTACTAATGCTTCCTACGATAGGATAGAAGGAGATAAAATGTAAGGAAAAGATACTCAAGGTACCTAAAAAATACCTAGAAGTGTCTGACACATGGCAAAGACTAACTAAATTTAAGGTTTTGTTATTTTATTATATTATACAATGTTCCCTTTCCAAGTCTAGTGCCTGATATCTAAATCTTCCGTAATCTGGCCCAATTTTTTCAATGCAACTGGATTTCCCATTATTGGCCTTGCAATGCAATTCTGACACTACCCAAGGTTAGGTCAAATTTCACAGGTCAAGGGCGCTGTCCTCCACAGGACTCCTCTCACTTCAGACTCAAGCCACAAGCTCAGGAGTTCTCAGGCCAGCTGCACTTCTGACCAACTGACTGCAAAGTCAGGATTTCCCACTACCACCTCAGGTTCAAGGATTCCCTAGAAGGACCCATAAAACTCAGAAAAGAACTATATTTATGGTTACAGTTATATGTAAAAGATATAAATCAGGATCAGGCAAATGAAGAGACATATAGGGCCAGAGCTGGGTGGGTCCCAATGCAAAGCTTCCATTGCCCTCAGGACCCATCACCCTCCCAGCACACCAACGTGTATCACTAACCAGGAAGCTCACCCGAGTCACAGGTGTCCATAGTTTTTATCGTGCTCTCATTGCATAGCTACAATTGATTGAATCATTGACCACAGGATTGAACTGAATCTCCAGCATCCTTCCACCCCCCACATGTCAGGCTGATACCACATGGGTCAAGCCCTAACGCTATAATCACATGGTTGGTTCTTCCAGAGTAGCTAACCCCATCCTGAGTCCCCTCATAAGCATAAATTCAGGCATAGTTCTGGTTTCTACCAGGAACAACAAATACACTGATCACTCAGGAAATTCCAAGGAATTAGAGGTTACCTCCTAGAGACAAAAGTCTAGCCAAATTCTTTATTATACAATGCCCCTCTGTTCCAATATGACTGGTCTTCTTGTTGTCATCAGGCCATGATCAGTTCTAGGTCAGCTCCTTCTTTCAAACACACCTTAGTACTTTGTTTTGGTAACACTCATCCTACTTATAATTACTTTTTCTTTGTCTTCCTCATTAGACTGTAATCAGTAAGGGCCAAGGTCGTGTCTGTCTTATTCATCATACTTGGCCACTTTCTTACACTGGTCCAAGAACATTAGTTAATATAATTAAATACTTTGGGTAGGTGAATTCCATCTTCATGACTTTATTCACAGGTATGGAAAGAAACTTTGCAAACCTAAAGCTAGCACCAGGGCCACAGTAGCTACAGTAGAAGCAGGTATGAATAAACAATAGGATAACCAAGAGAATCTCCAGGTCATTGAAAAAGATGCAAAGTCGATTTGAAACATAGTTTACCTCAAACCCTGTTGTGTTACAAGAGAAACCTGGAAACATGTGATGTGGGACACGAGGCACAAAAATAAGAAAATTTCTATTGACATCAATATATTTTTCACCCTGAAGGTGCTGATGATGATTGTAAGGGAAAAGAAATGTTGATTGATTTTCTTCTTTACTCAACTTCTAGTTGAATTTTATTCACCTTTAGCAAACAGTCATGCTCTACATAGCAAGACTGTACCAGATTTTCTCCACTTGAAATCCTTCAATGGCTTCTTACTGCACTTAGAATAAAACCAAACTCACAACAATACCTGTCAGATCCCACATGATCTTGTTCTACCTTTTCCTCCTACCTTATCCCTCTTGAAACTTCTTTTCATTCATCATCAGCCACAATGACCTTCTTTTAGTTTCCTCTTATTTCAGCTTTTTCAGAGCCTTTGGGCATGCCATGGAATATTCATTGTACTCCTCCTTACTCCACTCCCACACACAGTGAATGACGTCTCTTTGCATCCGCACCCCTTTGCAATGAAACTTTGTCACTCCTCCCATCAAGAGATAGAGGCCATTTTCCCTCCTCTTAATAGACTAGATTTCTGACTAATATAATGCAATAGAAGTAACATTCTGGAACTTCTGAAACCAGGTCTTAAGTGGCCTTGTAACTTCCACTTTTGTTCCCAGAACCCAACTGCTAAGTAAAAATGTTCAAGTCATCCTGCTGAAGTGAGAGGGCACATGCAGAGAGAAACCCTGAACAATAATAGACCATACAGAAAGAGATGTCACATGAAGAAGAACCAAGGTGTTTTAGCTGATAACCAGCAACAAGACTCAGAAATATAAATGAGGCTGTCTTGGATTTTCAAATTCCATTTGAGTTGACACCATATGGAACAGAAGAGCCATCCTAGTTGGACCCTGCCAAATCCCTGACTCACAAATTTGTAAGCGATAAAATGGTTATTGCCATTTTAAATTTACCTTATTTTAAAAATTTTACATACAGTGAAATTTTTTTTCGGTTTACAGTTCTATGGGTTTCAACATATGCATAGATTCTTGAAGCTACCACCAAAAATTAATTCAGAAAAGTGTAACATCCAAAAATATTTTCTTGTACTACCCCTCAGTAGTCATAACTCCATGCCCACCAAACTCTAGCAATTACTGATCTCTTCTCTGAACCTATAGTTTTGCTTTTGTCACTGTCACATAAATGAAATCATACAGTATTCAACATTTTGAGACTGGTTTCTTTCAAGTAGTATAATACATTTGATAATCATTCATGTTGTTGATGTATTAATAGTTTGTTACTTATTGTTGCTGAGTAGTATTCCACTGTATGGATTTACTAACCACTGAAGTATTTTGTGGATGTTTCCAGTTTCTGGTGATTTTTAACAACAATATTTTAAGCATTTATGTAGAGGTTTCTGGTTGAAAATAACTTTTTATTTATTTGGGATAAATTACTAAAGTGTGATTGCTGGGTCATATGCTAAGTGTATGTTTAACTTGTAAGAAACTGCCAGAGTGGTCATACCATATTGCATTCCCACCAGCATTACATGAGAATTCTTGTTGTACAACATCCTTGTCAACATTTGCTATTTTCAGTATTTCTATTTTAGCCATTCTAATGGTAACTCATTGTGGTTTTAGTTTGCATTTCCCTAATGACCATTAATGTTGCACATCTTTTCACATACTTATTTGCCCTCTGCATACTCCTTTTGGCAAAATGTTAGCTCAAATCATTTGCCTATGCTTTTATTGAGTTCTTTGTTTTCTTATTGTTGAGTTTTGGAAGTTCTTTATATTTTTTGGATACAAAATCTTTGTCAAATATGTAATTTGCAAATATTTTCTCCCAATTTGTTACTTTTCTTTTCATTTTCTCATTGATGTCCTTTGAAGAACAAAATTTTAAATTTTGTTGAAATACAATTTATTTTTTTGTTCTTAGATTTTGCTTTTGGTGTAGTATCTAAGAATTCTTTGCCTAGCCCAAGGTCAAGGAGATTTTTCTCCTATAATTGTTTTCAAGAGTTTTATAGTCCTGAATTGTGTATTTAGATCTTTTTTGAGTGAATTATTGTGTAAGGTGTGAGGTATGGGTTGAGGTCCTGAATATATTTTATTAGATTTATAGCTAAATGTTTCAATCTTTTAAGTTGTTGTAAATGTTACTTTTTAAAAAACATTTCTGTTTCCAATTGTTCTTTGTTGGACTATAGAAAGGCAATTTACTTTTGAATGTTGGCCTTGAAACCTGTTATCTTACTAAACTCATTTATTTGTTCTAGGAGCTTTTTTCTATATTCCATAGGATTTTCTATGTACAATAATGTCATCTATGAATAAATATAGTTTTCTTCTTCCTTTCTTATCTGAATACCATTTATTTATTTTTCTTGCCTTATTGAATTTGCTAGGAGCTCTAATATGATATTTTTTAATTTAATTTTTACTTTTTACAATAGGTCCTTGTTGGTTATCTATTTTAAATATAGCAGTGTGTACATGTCAATCCCAAACTCCCAATCTGTCCCTTCCCCACTGGTAACCATAAGTTCCTTCTCGAAGTCTGTGAGTCTGTTTCTGTTTTGTAAATAAGTTCATTTGTATAATTATTTTTTAGATTCCGCATATAAGCAATATCAGATGATATTTATCTTTCTCTGTCTGACTTACTTCACTTAGTATGATAATCTCAAGGTCCATCCATGTTGCTGCAAACGGCATTATTTCATTCTTTTTAATGGCTGAGTAATATTCCATTGTATGTATATACCACATCTTCTTTATCCATTCATCTGTCAGTGGACATTTAGGTTGCTTCCATGTCTTGTCTATTGTAAAGAGTGCTGCAACAGGAGTGGTGACAATAGTCATCTTGCCTAGTACATGATCTTAGGGAGAAAGCATTCAATCTCCTCCCATGAGGTATCATATTAGTGTAGGGCTTTTTTTATGCCCTTCTATTTTTGGCTTGCTGAGAGTTTTTAATTATGAATGGTTGTTGAGTTTTGCCAAATGCTTTTTCTTCATCTGTTGATAAAACCATGTGTTTTTTTCTTGTTTCCCCCTCAATTTAGTGAGTTACACTGACTGATTCTTGAATTTTGAACCTGTCTGTATTTCTGGGATAAATCCCCCTAATTTTTCTTATATATTGCTGGATTCAATTTGCTAATACTGTTATTTTGTTAAGAACTTTTGAATCTTTGTTCATAAAAGATATTGGTCTGTAGTTTTCTTTTCTTGTGCTAATTTTGTCAAGATTTGATATCAAGGTAGCAATGGCCTCATAAACTGAGTTGAGAAGTAACCCCTTCCTGTTCTGTTTTCTTGAGGTTATTTTTTTTCCTCTGGCTACATTCACCTGCATATATAGGAGGAAAAATAAAAACAAAAAAATAGGAAACTCACTGCTGGGTTGTTTCTTGAGTCATGTTTTCTTCTATCCACCTTTCAGGGTCTCCTGATAATTGTTCTATGTATTTCATCCATGACTTTTTATTGTACACTATGGGAGTACCATAACAGGGACCTGGTTATTGTTTTAAGCCACTAAATTCTGGAGTTGTCTGTTATGCAGCAATAGATAACAAATAACAATTCTTCTCATTCTTCACTATTTTGATCCTATTTGCCCTTCAGGTTCCAGCTTAAATGTTAGTTCCTCAGAGAAGCTTTCTCTAATTGTTGAACCTGAGCTAGGTCTTACTTATTAAATTGATTACCCCACTTGTTTTCCTTCATAAACATTTGTCAATTTATAGTTATTTTATTTGTTCATGTCCTTGCATTATTAGCCAGTATAAAGTGAGTATTTAGCATGGTGCTTGGCACATAGTATGCACTCAATAAACATTGCTGAATGAATGGAGGGATTAATTTTTTAAAAAAGAATGAATAAATGAATGTACAAAACAACAGCTTATAATTCTGGAGAGGTATCTTCACATGCAAAGGGCAGAATACATATTGTTAAGCGGTTCAAAAGCTAACAAGATTCCTCTCATTAAAAATTAAGCTCCTTTCTCTCCTTTCTGTTTGATCACTAGTGGAAGTAAACACTGAACAGTAGCTAACCTTCATCTTCTGTTTTGTATATATACACATAAACACACATGTATATATATACATTTATAACATATGTTTATATTTGTAATACAGTATAAATGAGATAAATATATATGAAATACATAGATATTTATCATCCTGCTTTTCTTGCCTTCCAGATGTTTCTCCACATTCTTTGTAAACTCATTTTCATTGAGTCTTTAAGCAAAGACTTTCATGTCTTTGCTTAAAGAATTGAGCCCCCACATTGTTCCTTCTTTAACCTTGTGCTTGACCCTAGTCACCCTAGAAAAGTCTTGTACCTTCCATAGCCCATTGCTTCTGGGAGTCTTTCTGGTCCCTGCTCTCAAACCTCATTACTCCATCTTGTCTGCAGCTCTCTGATGTGATCCATTGCTTTAAATCTGGTTTTTGTTTTTTCATCCGTTACCCTTGGACCAGATGTTTTGGAACTTCCCATACTTCCTGGGCTCACCCCAACCCTTACCTCAACTTTGATTCTAATTCCCCTTTAATTAGAGCCCCCAAAGTGCAGAAAAACCACACCCACTCCAATACCAATCCCTGCTAGTAGAATTTCAACCTGGGTCCAGTCTCTGCTTGCCTGGGAAGGAAGATTTGACACCTAGTTTGTTACAAACATAATATGATACTCAATAGCATGGAACCACCATGGAATAATTCATGTGGTCTTGCTGACTTTATTGATTACATTACAGTTTAATTCATTGTGCAAAAGACCTTTGATTTTAAATAGTATAAGAACTAAATTTTCTGCCTTCCTAAAAGATTACATGAACTATCATTTAACTTTTTTCTTGATAACATTTTAAAGTCAATTATCTAGTGGGCTATTAGAGAGTTAGAACCCCAGAGCTTAGTAAAGTGAGAAAGACTATTTCTCTCCTAAAATGCCCAAAATTACCATAGGTTTTCTGTGTGTTTTTTCCTTGGTGGTGGCATGCTTGTTTTCGTTCTTTTTCTACTTCTTGTGGTTTTGATGTTTTTTCATTTTCTACGCAGCTATTAATTTTCTGTTAAATTGTCTTTTTAAAAAATTGCTTCTAATTTGCTATAAACATTATTTAGAGAAAAAAAACCCTGTTATTCACTTGACTTACAAACTTTTATTCTTTCTTTTGACTTTTCATGCTTATCCTGGGCTTGAATTTTTCACAATGATTATATTACTACTTTTACATTTTTTTTTTTTTGGCGGTACGCGGGCCTCTCACTGTTGTGGCCTCTCCCGTTGCGGAGCACAGGCTCCGGACGCGCAGGCCCAGCGGCCATGGCTCACAGGCCCATCCGCTCCGCGGCATGTGGGATCTTCCCGGACCGGGGCACGAACCCGTGTCCCCTGCATCGGCAGGCAGACTCTCAACCACTGCGCCACCAGGGAAGCCCTACATTTTAAATTTATTAAAAATAAATGTTTATATGGATTAAAAATAGTACTTACCTTATGGGAGAGTTGTGAACATTGAATACATGAAAAATATGTAGGAGAGTGCCTTATGCCTAGTAAGTACTCAGTAAATATTAGCTATTATGGTCTTTGCTTTTGTACCTGGTCCTAGAGACAGTCCAACTCCTCATTTGAAGCTCCTGTTAGACATCTTCTCCTAGATATTCTACTTATACCTCAAATTACAGACTTGAATTCGCCATCTTCCTCCACCCTCACCCAAACCTGTTCTTCCTCCTGTATTTCTTAATTCTGTCAGTAGCACCATTTTACCACCACAGACTTAAATTTTTCAAGACACCTTTAACTTTTCTCTCAACCAAAATAATTCCTTTTTATTCTACTTCATAATATTTCTTAAGACTTTACTTTCCTCTCCATACCCTAGCTCACCCGTGCTAATGCCATAGTCTCTGGACTAATGAAATAGTATGATAACTGCCTCTGATTTCCAGCCTCTGAAATATATTCTACTCAGATTATTTTTCTTAAAGGACGTGTCTGATAAAGTCTCTCTCCTTCTCAGTAGCTCATTGACTACCTAATGATCCCGAATTAAAGCCTTCCAGTTTCCAGTCCCAATCAACCACTGCAATCTGCCTCAGCAGCCCCTTCAGGCTTTGCACCCTCCAGACAAGTTATTTAACTTATACTAAAAGAAAACATGGTAATATTCTAATTCAAGGTCTATGACTTTTTTCTTTCTATATTTAAATGCATGAGATGTAGTGAGTGGGCTTTGATCACCTCTGTCTGGCCTTCTCAGAAGTCTCTTTTGTTGGCTTTTAACAGATTCTTGGCTTTATTCTGGATTGATGAGATTGTCAAATAGCTGAGTTCCTTATAGGTGAAGTTTCCTGCCATTAAAAAAACATACCATACACACCCACGTGTTCACACCACAAACACACACTTACATACATGCTAAGGAATACTTTGGAATTTCGACAATATTAATTCTTTACCTCAAATGCAGTAGATAGCAGAGAAATACTTTTCCATTTCCCTTTACATTAGACATATTTGCAACTTGAGAACAAGAGCCAGTGTTGGTTTTCAGACAGAATCCATTTAATTAATCATACTATTTGAACAGCTGGGGAGGCCATATATTTATATAAGAGTTTAACATTCCTTCAAAAATTGTGAAGTATGAATCAAAATAATATTATTTCACTTTTTAATGATACACTATTTATCTTTAGATTTTATTCACACCTAACTTTATAAATCAATATTTCTAGTCTTTGAGACACATTATTACCTATCTTGAAATGCTTTCTAAAAGCGCTATCTTACGCGGTGTGGTAAAATAGAGCTAAGTTTCTATTTACTACAGGGACTCATTTGGAAAGTGTGACATTTTCCAATTTTTGTTTCTAAACTTGAGAAGCAGTGGATAGAGTAGAGAAGAAATAGCTTGATAAAATTATATTCCCCTTGATAGTCACCAGAAAAAAGATGAACTTATCTTATTTAAAAAGGTGAATTTTGTCTTATTCTATGCAGCAGCATAAATTCTATACAGACAACTGTGCTTTAAATCACTTAAGAATATGGTTTTAAAGAAAAATTTAAAACATGCAAAATAATAGCAAAAATAAGTGGGAAAACTGTATAAGACTAGTTTTAATGCTGGATTCTAGCTTCTATTGCTAAAGTAAAGGCTAATTTGAAAGAGAAACTTTGGATTCTGCCAGAGATCATCATATAGGAAACTCCATTGCTATGGGCGATTATTTAAGTGCAGGTCGCTTATCAACACTAGTCCTTTGGGCCCAGCCAGTGTGGTCAGGGCCCCCGGGGGCCATACTGAGGGCCTCAGAACTGCAGTGTAACTCAAAAAAGCTATAAAGGGGCAGAGGCTCCATGAGACTAACTTTGGGGATAAAGAGAAGGATAAATGAAACATGGAAAGGTCAATTTTAATTTTCCATCTTGAGTTCTATCATTGCAGAACAAAACAGTTTAGGTTAGGAGTTTGCATAGCTAATGCCATATGACTTTGACAGTTATGGTAAGATTCCAGTGGAGGTAGGGCATATGCTCTTTCCTATGGGGATAAGGCAGGAAGGTGTCCACTGCAGGCTGGTGCTCAGAGAAACCCAAGACTTTTTATGTGCTAACTCAGCCTTGAGATTCTGAGTCATTAACCAAGGTGCACATACCCACATACCACTCAGTCTACCTTTGCCTTTTTGTTCTGTCTCTGCTTCTTTTCCACTTGTTTGATTTGAATACTTTTCTCTGTATAGGAAGCAGAGGGGCACGTGTTATTGGGTTCTCTGCTCTACCACCCCATACACATGGTCCTGGCCCCCACCACTGTCTGAGACTGAACTCAGTACTAGACAAGAGAAACTTGTCTCAGAAGACTGAGAGCCGGTCTCCACCCTCTAGAATTTTAACAACGCAAGAGAGGAAAAGTAGATACTCCCCGAAGTATGAGCTTCAGAATACAAACATCGACCTCCTACATGAAATAGTCAGGTGCAGGTCAAGTGAACCTTGATGTTACTCATTCATTCATTCTATAGATATTTATTGAATACTCACCATCGGGCAAGTTCCTAAGCACTAGAGAAAGCACTCAACCCCATCTCTGCCCTCATGGAGCTCTCAAAATAGTGGAGTAGAAAGACAATCAAACAAGACATAAATGTGAAATTGATGCTGTGATGTGAAGGACATGGTAATATAAGAGCTTATTATAACTGCATGTGGCACAGTCAGGAAGGGAAGTCTTCCATGAGGGAGACAGACTGAGCAGGACAGTAGTAAGCCATGTGACCGTGAGGAAATAGTTCTCCATGCAGGATGCAGGAACATGGTAAGAGGCACTGAGAAAAGGCCAGTGTGCCAGGAATGGAGAAAGCGTGGGGGAGATGATGGAAAATGAGATGTGATGAGGAGAGAGGCTCAGACTCTGCACAGTTTGTAGGCCTTGCTGATGAGTTTCATTTGGAGTAGAAAGGAAGGGTAGCACATACTTTGAGATAATTACCCAGAAGCATCGTGTCCGGTCCAGACAGAGGCAAGAGAGACCTGCATAGTTTAGAATCCAATATAGTTGAGTATAGTAAAGGCACACCCACCCTCCCAGGGTACGTTAATTGCTGGGGACAGCAATATTAAGAGATGGCTTCTTGAATAGGGGCCAAACCACTACTTGGTTAAAACAGGGAAGTTTTGACTAGCTCCACTAATAAATAATGACCCAATATCCTTTGCCTAGCCTTCACTCTTTCACATAAATTCAATATGCTAATGCATCTGTAAGAAATTAAGTGTCTCTTAAAAGTCCCTTAAAAGTCTCCAAATCTTTTAAAATTTAGAGTGCCTATGGAAAACAAATAAGCAAAATCCTTGACCTTTTCACTATTCATAAGTAAGATCAATGGAATACGTCAAGAACCCAGAAACCTTTCTATTCCCAGAATTTTTTTAAAGGAATTTGCTTTTATAAACCCAAAGCAAAATTGGAAATCTCTTTCAAAAAACTAACTTGCTTGGTTAGCTTTTGATAATGAAATCAAGAAAATACTAATATATACCAGTCGCAATGCAGAATAACCCAATCTCCGAAACTCATACTGATATTTGACATATGTAGCCTAGAAAAAACCCTTGGAATCTAAGAGTAGCAATTTAAGTTGTTTATTCTTACATAATGGGAAAGGAGGCGAGGAAGAATTTCTATTTCCCATTAGTCAGTGTCACATGTCCCTCCTGTGTTCTGGTGAGCATTTTCTATAATAACCCACTAAGCTGATCTGTAAAAACCAATGAAATACCTGAGGCCACGCATGAAATCCAAACAGAACCTTGGAACAGAGAGATAACAAGAAGACAGTCTTTTGTAAGCATGTTTTAAATAACAAATTTTCTTTTCTTTTATTTTGAAAAACATGAAGAAAAGAATGGGGAAGGAAATGCTATTAAAGAACAACCACAAGGAGTCAGCAATTTCTGAGTTTTTCAATTAAGTTGCCAATTTTAAGGCTATTACGCTGCTCCCTGAATCAAAAGGATTAACAATTTTCCTCTTAGCAATTAGAAAGGTAGAATTTTACCATGGACGCACATGGGGGAAGACTGTACAAGAAGTTAGAATTAACTAAATCTCCAGTGAGGACCACCCAAGAGGAGCTAAATGAGGGGTTACTTTCAAGTGGGGCTGGGATCAAAGATTGAGGGAGATTAGAACCAATAGGAGGTTAAAGGAAAACATCTGGTCCTTCGCAGTAATCACCAATAGAGAGGTGGATCTTCCTTGAGGGAAGAGCAGCCCATCTGACCACCAACCCGACAACATGCCATAGATGGCTGATTCCATGGCGGAGGATGCCTCTGTCATTCTGCAGGAAATGCCCTCAAACCTTCAGAGAAAAGAATGGGGGTCTTTTTTCATGAGGCAGAATGCAAACGTACAATTCAGCATTGGGGTTAGAAAGACATTTTTTTCCCTGTTGGGGCAACATAGCCATACTGCATATTGCCTATAACCAACCTTCCACAGTCTCCTCTCATGAAACCCATCACTGTGAATGGTGCAGGTGGACACTGACCTTTGGGGGAGTAGCTTAGAGCTGAGGCCATCGGCAAAGAAGGTAATGTATGATTTTAATTAGCTGCTGGCTTTGGCTTATATAATAAATACCTATGTCTGTTTAGTCAAGAGATGTTAAAGTCCTGGGGAGAAAATAGAACTATTCAGAAGAAATAAGGGAGAGGGGAAGTTCCTATAGTTTCCTAATAAAAAAATCTTTGATGAAAAGAGTACTTTATTTTAGAATGTTCCTGCTTTTTGTAGACGAGCCTACTTTCACCTGGTTTCTATACAAAGTGTAATTCTACCTTATTTGCTATTCTTCAGATGGTCCTGCACAATTAATCACCCAAAGGAATGACAAAACAGCCCTCAGAATGGCATCTTTAAATGTGCCAATTTTATCTGTTATCTCTGCATATCACATTTCCTTAGAAGAATTCCAAGGAAAAATTTTTTCAAGGATCAGAGCAAACGTGTTTACCTGACTCCTCTATCTAACAGGAAGGCGGCTGGGAGGAGACCCTGAGTGCACTTGGCTGTGGGGTCATGGAGGGCAGTGGGCTGTTTCCTCAGGCTACACATGAAAAGAGGGTGTGCGCTTTCTGGGCACCATCTCGCCACAGGACATTCTCATCAGCGATGAGCTTGTGAGAGGGAGGATCATGGACCACCAGGCCTGGGACGTAGAGCTAAGATGAGACGCTTTCACTTTTCCAATAAGCAAACCGAGGTCTGGAAGAGTCACACAAGGGGCAGATTTGGAACCATTTCCTGCTGGTTTTCATCTTTGCAGCTCAGGACTTACTTGCATTTCTCCCAGGTCTCATCATCAGTGTTCCAGGTGTCACTCACCCTCGTCAGTGGTCTCCACTCCTCCTCCCCTCTGTGTCAGACAGCTAGAAGGTGGGGCAACGAGGACCAGAAAACCTCTGCCCCTGAGTTAGTGCTACAGGCAGGGGAAGGGAGAACTTCGAGCCAGAGAGCACTGGCCTCTAGCTTCCCCCTCACGTATAAGTGGGTTTCCTTCCTAACCTAGTGTTTCCCCCTCCACTTTTCTAATTCTCCTCTTTGGACCTCAGGTGTACAATATTGAGAATTCTCATATTCCTCAGTTTGTGGCTCACTGTCAGCATCTGGCCATGCAACCCTCTCTCTCTTTTTTAAAAGTTTGATTATTTTCCCCCTTCATCCCTCATCCTCACTCCCTTGCCCTCCCCGCCACAGGTAACCCCTCTAATGTGTTTACTATCTGTCCTTGGATATCCATGTGTCCTTGAAGACCTTAGTGTTGCTTTGTGCAGTACCTGTTTTTAATTTACAAAGTAATATCACACTAGGCTCTCCTCCTGTTTGTTACTTTTTCACTTAATACTCTCTTATTAAGATCTATCAATGCTTCTGGATACTAATCTAGTTTATTACTTCAAACTGCTGCACACTCTGTGGGACGCATCGTAACATTTTATTTATCCATCACTTCCAATCATGGACATCTAGGTTGCCACCAGTCCCAGCTACCATAAGTGATGTTGCACTGAACATTCTCATATGGATTCTTCTTAGACAACGGGACAATGGGAATTTCTCTTGGGGAATATACGTGAGTTAGACAACTGAGCCACGGGGAAGATGCATACCTATTTTCACTACCTATTCACATACTGCTTGTCCTTCAGAAGGTCTGTACTGGCCCATATGCCCATCCGCAATACAGGAGAATTCTCACGTGCTCGTTAGCACTTGGTTTTACCTGACTTTTTAATTGCTGTCAATCAGGTTTCCCTCCTCAATAATAACAGGGCTTTTGATTTGCCAACTTAAATCATTATTTTTGTGTTATATTCTTCCATTTCATGAAATTATGTGTAATGACCAAATGCAGAAAAATCTCTTGTGCAGTTTGAGCTGGTACTGGGAATGTTATTGGGTTCAATGTCCTGGTTGGTGGATAGCTATTCGTATGGCATAGCTAGATTGCCATTTTCCAAGCAGCAGAAAATGAATAACCTGTAATTTTCAAAACCCCTCCATGACTGTAGTTAGTCGATGAGTATTCAGAAGTCACCTCAGAATTAAGTGTGCTCTATAGATCATTATCACGAAACCTAATTCTCATTGTATTTTCCCTGTGGATATATCAGTTAAGAAATCACTTTGTTTTATAACAAAGAACAATTTTGGATAACGTAGAAGACATAATTTCCATGCTCCTTTATCTCACCCGCACTCCTGCATACATATGCTCTTCCTTGAAACTGTTCTCCACCTATGAGCCCTAGGGAAGGACTGGTCCTAGGTCCATGAGCTAGGAGCCCTCTGGCCACAGTTTATAGGATGAGGGAAATCCATTGATCTAACATTGAACTCATCGATAGTTTTGGATTTATCAGTAAGTCTTACAACTGAACTAACTGAGATGGAATCACTTAAACTAGGTGAGTGCCAGAGGCAGCATCGGGGCGAGACAGAGCTAATGTCATGAAAAAGCAGAAACTGAGCAGTTGCAGAGGATCCTGGTCTGCAAAGAGGAGCAGAGGTTACAACCACCAGTCCAACAGCTACGAATGCATGAGTCAGCCAAGCAGAAGCCTTATTGGGAAGAACCTTGACCTAAATCCTTCACCTGACCCCACCCCCACTCTACGGGAAATAAAGCTGATCAGACATTCTACCTCAAAGACAAGACCCATCAACACCAGGTAAGTGGACACACTTTCAGGCCTTGGTTTTCTCCAGTCTCCCAGAGTTCTTTTCAACCAAGCACCAGGCATCGTTTTTAAGGGAAAATAGAACATCTGAGCCTCCACTTTTTTTACCCGTTAGCAATAAGCTTTGATAATTACCCTCAAGGAGATAGGTAGGGAATGGAGGGACAGGGGGAGCTATGGCATTTACTAGGGAGTCAATTTCAGCACCCAAAATTTGTCAACTAGAGTGTGGATAACATATATATCCTGAAGCTACCGGAATGTCAAAGCTAGAAAGGGTCTAAACATAATGTAACTAAGATACTTAATTTAATAGTGTTTTTTAAACAACCACAGAGCATTCTTGTTTGAGTCCATTGAAGACACTCGATATCATTTTTGAACAGAAAAAAACTGACTTGATGGAAGTCATCAAGCTGAGGAAAAGGATGCATGAGGAAATCAAAAAAGAGAGCTCTGGCAAGTGGTTGCCCGGGATCACTTTCTTGGCAGCCAGAGGACAAGTTCTGGGACTGTCTTAGAGAAAACTGTCACCATGGCAACTCTGACAAGGGAAACAGCAACGCTCCATTTACCATCGTGAATTTCATGCTACCAAACCATTGGTTCTGTAACTTAATAAGAGAAGTAGAGAAGACAGCCATGTTTTCCCTTAACCCTAAACTCCTCTTCAGGTAACAGAGTGTAGTGGTAAAGGAAATGGGCTGTAAACTGAACTGTTCAATCCTGGCTCTATCTTCTCAGCTGTGTGATTTTGAGCAAGTTACTTAACCTCTCTTTACTTCAATTGACTCATGTATGAGGTAGAGATAATAATAGTGCTTCCCTTAGAGGAATGCAGAAGGGAGACAAGCGCTCAATCAGAGTCAGCTATAATCATAATTATTATTTTGGTAACGGCAACACGATTCTTCTTCATGGAACCACCATGTCTCCCATTCTCAGTCCACAGGACCGAGGCAGACCTGACCTCTTTCCCTTAGCTCCTCAGATATCGCCCAAGTAGATTCTGTGAAATTCAAGGTTAGGAGTTTTGACTTGAACGACTGAGAAAGAGGCATTTTTATTTTCATAGCTAAGCTGATGACTATAAGCCCAGAACCGCTAGGAATCATCAGATTGAGAGATCCTGCCTGAGGATGAAGCCAACGCAGAGGAAAATCAGAGTTGAACAAAGGCAAGAGACCAAATCTTTATGACATTATTTAAGCCCCTGGGTCTAGCTGTTCCTGAAACTAGTTCCTGATATCCTTCAAATTTCCAGTTGTGTGAGACAATAAATTCCCTTCTTTGCTTAAATAATAGAAATTGGGCTTCTGGTATTTATAACTGAAAGAGTCCTAAGGAATACAGTAAATTATAGCCAAGAAATATTTGGGGCTTAAGTAATTCACTTCTTAATTACTTCATCCAAAACTTGTATTGAGAACCTGCTCTGTGCTAGACATTGTCCTGGGTACTGTGATACAGTATTGAGGAAAATAATATTTACATTCAAGTGGGGGGGTCAATAAATAAATTAACTGAACTACTGTCATTTTTGGAGGCCGGATATTGTCGAATATTGGCAATTTCAAATGATTCAGCCTAATACCTAAAGGTCATACGATAGGTACTGTTCACCTCAAGAGATTATATGCTTTGAAGGTGAACCGCCTTGCTGGCTTCTAGCTTTACCTCTTATCCCTCCTGCCCATCATTTCTTCTGTCATGACTTAACTCTGAGTAATATCACAAAGTTGGTTCCAGACAAAGAGATACAATCACCAGTCACTGTAGAAATCATTTTCCTATCACTTAGGTCCCTCACACTATCAAATCACATTGCTTACCAGCCTTGGGGCCATATTTTCCTGCACCAGTTGTCTGTAACAGCCTGGCTCACCGTCTACTTCTTCTAACCTGTTTACCTACTTGATCCCAACACGGCCCCTGTATAATTGCTGTTGCTTGGTACTTTCTCTGCCTGCTCTCGGGCTGAATCCCTGACTCCCACTCAGTTACTCATTCTTTCCCTTCCTGACTTAGAACACCTGGCTGGCCCTCATCATTTGTAGTTCGGGGTAGATTACATCTTGCCTGGCTGGGGAGATCGGGGGGCTAGACTTGGTCAAAGGACTATTGTTATGGGGAGTGACAGTAAAATCAGAGGTGTAGACATGGAGTGGAGCAGGGAGACAAGGTGGGTGGCCTGAGGAAGTAGACTCTGAGACAGAAATAGGCATGCAAGTAGTTACTAAGTAGTGCTTCTGAGGGCAGCACCTGTTGAAAGGAAGGGATGAGAAGGACAGGAAGTAGGATTGTGTAGAAGGAGAAGCTGAGCTTCCATGCAGTCCTCAAGGAGGACTTGGAAGCCAGCAGGAAGTTCTGAAGATGGGATGACCCTTAAGACGTGTTCTGAATTGGAGTGAGAGAGTAAGGCCTTTATAGCAGAGTGTGGTATCCAGGACACCTGCTTCCCCTCTTTGCTAACGTGTTATCAGCAATATTTATATTGTTCAACGTTTTGTTTTATCATCTTAATTTTAATTGCAGTCTTTTCCCACTTATTGTCAAGCCCTTTTAGCCCCCTCACTAAGTGCTGTCCTTAATGGTCAATCAAATGCTTATTGAAAGCATGGATAAGTAAATGGTCAGTGATTAAAGGGAATGAAACAAGACTCTAATTCATATTCTCTACAGGACTGTTTATGTTTCAAGAAAGAATCTGATCATTTCATTGCCAACACTTGAAATAATCTCATGTTTTAATTTCTCAACAAATGTTGGTTAAGCGACTTATACTAAATACTGCAGGGATACAAATGAGAAATGATCTTCAGCGTGAAGAAACTTGCTTTCTAGTTGTAAGTCACACAAACAAATAATTCTGATGCAAGTCAGGATGTGTCACTACCAGTGGGATCATCCAAGGTGCCCCAAGACTTGGGAAGCTTGAGCCTCTATTAAATCAGGGATGGGTTAGAACACTTTGAGGAGGTGCTGTACTTTTTCTGGGCTCTGAATGATGAATTGGGCTTGGATAAAGTTAGTGAGATGTTCACGGCTGAGGGAACATCATGGACAGAGGAAGAAAAAGTCATGTGAGTAGCTGGATGATGGAGTGAATTTGTAGCTTGGCAAGAGATAACGTCAGGAGGCTATTGGTCTAGAGTCAGCTTCTGGAAATATCTGAGTGAGTCTTAACTACCCAGACAGCTGAGTCTTAAGCAAAAAACACTCTAATGTTCTTTAGTGCAATTCTTAATTTTATTTTCTCCGGAAGTGGGTCTATTGTAGGCCGGTAATTCATCTGTGGGCCTGGCTGGGTTTCTTTTGGCTCTTTTTTTCAAAAGAGAGGGGATTATTCATAAGCATGTGTGAAAATCATCTCAGGAATTGTATTGGTTTATAACACCAAGGTGATTCTGAAATGTCCTAAATCCACCAAAAGGCTTAAATATGACCTAAACATTTCTGAGAGGTCCTTATTTTTTTTCTTTTGGTATTGGGAGGAACGGGGTCATGCTCTGAATACCCATCAGAGAAAGAGAAAACTTTCAGAAAAGTTTGTTGGGCAGCTCATAACTAAATTTCAACTTCTCTCCAATGATGTCAAACTAACTGACAGTATAAGAAGTGATGAAATAAAAGCAAAAGAGCAATGTGTTTAACTTCTAAGGTTGATAAGTACTACATGAACTGTGTATTACTTCTGTAAGACAGTTCTCTCCTTTGATGATTTAAAATGAAAATGGATTTAATTTAAAACAGTGAGGGAAAAAAATTGAGATTTGGGATAAAACTTTGGAAAACAAGAATAAACAATATATTTACTAACACATTTTAACTGCTATCAGTTTCATCCTTCAGAAGTAAAGCCAGCCATGGCTGCAGCTCATCTCCAAGAATCAGAAAATTCTAATTTATGCTTATCCTAAGCTTAGTTTCCAGCTGGATCCACGTCTAGGTTATCTGCCAGCATTTTGTGATAGTCTTGTGGCTCCCGCTGAGCAGAAGGGTGGACCTGTTGAGTTTGAGCAGTTCAGCCCCAAGTTCCTTTTGAAGAAATCCGTGATTAATGTGTTCTCACATCTTCCTCAGCAGGTTGCACGTTGGAAAGGTCTTTCCAGAGGCTTTCTGAAAAGAAAAAAAAAAAAAAAAAAAAAATCACAGGGCTGGGCAGATTCATGAATGTCTTCTAGCTCCAGGAAAGCCATCCAGACTGGAAGTTTGCCAAAGGGCATACTTTGGCTTCCTGCCAGTATTTTGTAGTAGGGAAACATTATGTGGATGGACTTCCTTTGCTCTAGTGAAAGCTTACTAAAGGTCAGAAAATTATCCATTTTACCCACACACAGAGTCTGATGTTCCCAGATTTATTGTGGCTCAGGAATTCATGACATATCCTTAGAGTTTATCCTGGATGACAAAGAAAGTAGAAATATGTTAATGAAATCATGGTACATAAACATTAGTCTTTTCCGCATATTTTTTTACAGCTCCCCTCCCCCAAAATATAAGTAACGATTTGATGTGCTTCATTCTATAAATAACTTTAAATAACTTCTAAAAACATTTTTCCAACCGAAACATATCATCTGGTTCATAATAACTAAACCTGATGGACCAAAACATAAATATAACACATTCTTTTTTTTTAATTGGCTCATCATACTCATAGTTTCATTTTTAAGCTACGCTTCTTAAACAAAACATTGGATGTAAAGAAAGGGATCTATCCCAATGCCAGATTGGTTACTCCTATCCCTTTATTCTCTACTCCATTTGCTTTTTGTACATGAAATGCTGAAATTAAAGAAAATGTCTTGTTGTTCTCCGTGAAACAAATAGAAAATAATGTGCACAAACTGCTAAACTTTAACAAAGCAATGTGTAGAGTTTTATCCCTTTCACAATTAAAATTTACCTCAAGTCTCTTTCATTCAATAAGAGGCCTAAGACCACCAACCTAGAAACAATTTCAGGTTTTTAATAGCTCCCATTAATATCTACGACAACACAGTAAATGCATAATTTTCGCATCAGGATATGGAACCACAAGAAGTGAGTTATTTATATGGACTACATAAAACTAATCTAGCGATACCCGTGCTTGTCAAACAAAAGGATCCTTTATAATTTTCATTCATTCAACAAAGATTCACTGAAGTCCTACCAAATGCTTTGTATCAAGGCAGGAGGTTTAAGGGTTATGAGATATATAACATGCAACTCCTATCCTAGTAAAGGTAGACTCCAGTTAAAAAAGCACACATGTACGTGTGCACATACGGTTGCACATACACAAAATACCCAGTTGTATCTGATTATGGGTTCAATAGCAGTCCACTACACATACACAAAATACCCAGCCATATCTGATTGTAGACTGTGAGAAATAATAGGGATCACTATTTCCTCTGAGCCACAGTCTAAGGAGTTGTCATGGAAACTCCTTAGGAAATGGTGGGCCTTTTTCCAAAGGATAAACCGATGGCCAAGGATTCCATTCTTCACAGGTATGTACAACTAATCGAAAAGAAAATTCTGTTGATACTCCGTTACCCTGGATAAATATTTTTATACCTAACATCCTGCTTTCTTCTTTCTCTCCTACTCACCCCGTACCCATCAGCGCATGTGCTTATGGTACCTGTTGCTATGATTCCTACACAGTCTGCCAGAAATCCTAAGCAAAAGTGTCTTAATCTCTGAGCGCCAGAGAAGATGATGTTATGTTAATAACACGTTCTTATGTACAAATAAAATGGCCTTCTCAGAGTTGGGAAAGGGGCATATATATAAATGCATGGATTTTCTGAAGAACTTTTACTAAGAGTTATAAGCCATCCTTTGAATTATCTTCCATGGAACCAAATCAGCTTACTTCAGATTTATCTTTGTGGATGGATAAGTAAGGTAGCTGGAAACAAAGTAGTCATACGCTGTAGTTAAGTTTTCTAAATATTTCTGAACCTGCACATTTAATCTATTTCTTTTTTTAACTTTATTAGTTGAATAATTAATTCGAACCTGCACTAGAATGTATTATAGCATTAGGAACCTTATCGATACATAAAGGTGAGGGAATTAAAACCAGGTAGAAACTGCACGAGGTTCATAATAGTGGTGAATTGTTTTTGTTT
Source organism: Phocoena phocoena (assembly GCF_963924675.1). NCBI lineage: Eukaryota > Metazoa > Chordata > Mammalia > Artiodactyla > Phocoenidae > Phocoena > Phocoena phocoena. Next base: position 46,830,865 of record NC_089220.1, read on the forward strand.
TCAACCCTCCTGGGTTGTAATACCTCCAACAATGTCGTAAGACAACTTCATCACGAGATGACGGTCCGTGATCTGAGATGGCTGGTACAGAGTAGATGCTAGGGGCACAGGAGCACAGAAGCTCTCCAGAATATAGTAAGATTTCTATTTTCTTTCAAAACCCTTTTCTGCTTTGTTTTCTTCAGAACTTCGCTAAATGAGGATGTTTCACACATGTGTTCAGCCTTATTTGGAGAAGTCAAGCCATGTATCTTAAAAAAATTGCCTTCCCTCTGCACCAGCAACATGGATGTAATTTTCACATATCAAGCCAAAAAAAAAAAAAAAAAGAAAGAAAGAAAAGAAATCAATTTACAGCCTGTTACTCAAATTAGGCCAGCTGTGAATTCCTCTCTGTGCAGGGAGGTTTTATGGCCATCCATTCTTAAAGCTGACAGTTGTTCAAGAAATATGTGTTAATTTTACCAATTGAAATTTTATTTATTAAGAAATTCCATGTACTCAGAAAGATATACGACTTGAATAGGCTAGCTTTGTTGAAATTGAGCAATCCAGATTTGGGGGAGATATAAGAACCAACTTTCCAGACCAAGATACCCCTTCAACTAATGAAACAGCAAATTTTATTTTACCACTGAGGTTGCTGATAGCCAGAAACTTATTCTAGAACACGAGTCTATGACCTACCAAAGAGCTGGAAGACTTTGCACGTTTCTGAGGTTAGGCAAAGGTACCTATGGGTCACAAAGATGTATATCCACAGAGCACAGAGCTATGGCCTGAGGAATCAGGAGAAGGCTACAAGAATCCCCTTCTCAACTTTTCTCAGCTGCATGGCTGTTTTACCCAGTGAAGTTATCTTCAGTGACTAATTCAGCATCATGGAATCTGGGTCTACAGGAGCTGGGAAAGCGGTACAAAGAACTCTGAGCTCCTAAAGAAAAGATCTATGTAAACATAGGGATTTTTACTTAACTTTTTCTTCTTCTAAGAACCTGCTTTTACATTTCTCTTTCCTTCTCTACTTCTTCCCCCCCTCCCCCCACCCCCCATCAGTCATTCTTTTCTGTGGTCAGTTGGGTTACCTCCCAAACCCACAGTGACACCTGCTGGTCAATCAGGAATGGTGGGACTGAGTCCCTGCAAAGGCCTTGGCTGGCCTGCAGTGAGACAGTGAGTCCATTGAAACGAACATTAAATACTATAAAATTATTTTAGAAACTTAGTGAGAAAAAAATTGAGTGAGCCTTTCCCTCCGAATGTCATGTTGGGAGGAGGTAACTTTTCAAGGAAATCTGCCTGAGCCATAACAAATGTAAAATTTAAGTATTGTATACGTTTTGACCTCATAAAAATGAGCCAAAAATACATCCTGTACTACGAACCAATTATTAAGTGTTAAGAAAACTGTTATGCTAATTACTCATGGAAAGTCACTTTTTACATTGGTTTTTATCAGCTATACTTACAGCCCAAAAGATTTTATGTAGTATTAATTTAATGAAGTCCCAAAAGAAACACACTGGGGTGTGTTACACGCACGCTGTTTCCTTTCAAAACACTGATTAGATCTCCAACACAATGGGTTAAAAATTTAGGTTTAAGACATTCTTTCCTATCATTTCCCCCTAACTTCCAATTCTTGTTTCTCTACTTAAGAATATTCATATTTTGTTAATCCTAGGTATTTATACATTGGTTATTTTGGCTGGGTACATTTTTGAGGATGTTTGCTTTGTTTTAAGCAAATCCGTTTCTGACTTGAAAGTACAAATTCTAGTGAAAACAGAGACAACAGGAATATTTTTTAACATTTGTCCATTTTATTAAAATATTTACGCTTTTCATTTGAAGGTTAAATCCTAGGGAAAATTCCCCATACACATGTTCATATTTGAACCAGGAGGTTGTCCCTGAGGACTTGTTGCAGCAAATGTGTATTGGACAAAAATGCTGGCCTTCTCCATCCTTACTCTGTGTTCTAAAAGCCAAAACTTCATTTTAGCATGACCTTAGAAGAATAGTGATACTTTTAGCATTTCCTGGTATTTGGTGGAGGGAACGTTTTTATTTGACTGTGGATGTCACTTGGTTTACAGGAAAGATTTGGTAATGTGTTCATGCCAGTACTGCACTTACCCCCAAATTTCTTGCTATGTAGGAAGAACACATGTCAAAGCTCACTGTTTGTTAAATGGAAAAGATTCAGTACACCAGAAGCTTCTATTATAAACATTGTGACTTCGTGCAATTTACAAAATGTTCTATCTCCATTAAACAATAAACCCTTGACCCCAGAGCTCAGTTTCGGGATTCTGCGATTTGAGAAGGTAGACATAATGGATGGCAATAATAAATGAAAAGTTCAAGAGGTTAAGAAAAACTGTTTAATTATTTCTCTAGAGCGTGGGCTGCAGAAGCCCTGCATGTCTGCCTTCATAGTTGTGAAAACGCTGCATGGAAGGGGTCCATCAGTGCATCTCAGGCAGGGCATAAAAGCAGGTTGCTGGCCCTCAGCTGTGTTTATGAACAAATGGTCTCTGGATACCCTTCCATCACTGAACCTTGCAGTTCCTGCCAGGGGAGATCCAGTGCCAGTCCCAGGGCTCAGCATCTGTTTTCCAAAGAGCTTGGATTTGTTAGCATGAGAAATTCATTGCTCATAGTTGCTTCCCAGCTGTGGCACTAGTGAGTGTAGCCTTTTTGCCTTATTTATTTGTAGAAAACCATGTTCCATCCTCTCTTGGAGCCTCTCTTATATAACTAGTCCTGGACGCGGGCTGCTGTGCTTTCAATTCGAGACCCATTAAGCTGCCTTGTCAGCTAAAGAGCTCCTTCCTAAAAGCCTCCTCGTTTGAACTTCACAAGGTGGGAGGTGGTGTGGAGGATGTCCCACATGAGGGTGGGACCTGGCAGTTCCCAAGGTACCGTGTTCTCTAAATCAGATATCCCAGAAATAGGCCAAGTCTACAGACTAGGGCCTTGGTTGGAGAAGTAGTCTGGGGAAAGCTCTCAGTGGAGCTCTGGAGGCCAGGGGAAAAGCCCTCCCAGAGGAGAATGAGTGAAGCAGATCTGCTGGGAATTCCTTGCAGAGTCCGTAGCGTGCTCAGAGCAGGAGCCAGCAACGAATACACAGTAGGTCTACACCCAGGATTTTAAGGAGAGCGGACAGACATTCTTATTACCAGCTGAACCTGAATGCTTTAGAGCTTTCTCTCCCTCAACCCAACCCCAAAACTTTTACAATAATTTGCTGTCTGTCTGATTCCATCTAGACGTGCAGAAACTGGATCAGGGGCAGCTGTCTGGATGAACCTTGGCTTCTGAACTCTAGAAGAAAAGTACTGTGAAGCCTGCAACATGGGAAAGCAAAGTGACTTGGCTTTGCTATAAATTAGACTCTGAGCATTTTTTCATTATAATCTGAAAAAAACATTGAAATCAAAACTTTAATGAAAGAATTACAGCATTCTATTTATCTAGTGTCTTAGTGTGAAAGACTACTATCAGCATGCCCCGAAAAAGAGGGGAAACTGACTTTTTTCCAGTGTGAGGACTATACAGCAGGAGGTGTGCAGAAGGACGAGTAAAAACCAGAGCTTTGAGTTAGAAAGTTCTGGATCCCACTCTTACCTATCAGGGTGATCTTGGGGAGGCTATTTAACTTCTCAAAACCCGTTTTCTAATCTATAATTAGGGATAATAGTTCCAACCTCAGATTGTGGTAAGGATTAAATGACACAATGCACCTAACGAGACACTCAACATAAGGTCTGGCATTACACAATCACTGCTGGTGATAATGATTATAATGAAGGCATCAACTGTGAATATAAAGACCTTGAATTTAAATCCAGTCTTTTTTTTTTTTTTTTTTTTTTTTTGCGGTACGCGGGCCTCTCACTGTTGTGACCCCTCCCGTTGCGGAGCACAGGCTCCGGACGCGCAGGCCCAGTGCCCATGGCTCACGGGCCCAGCCGCTCCGTGGCATGTGGGATCTTCCCAGACCGGGGCACGAACCCGTGTCCCCTGCATCGGCAGGCGGACTCTCAACCACTGCGCCACCAGGGAAGCCCTAAATCCAGTCTTGACAACAATATTCCACGTGAACACAGATTTCTTCCCTTTCCTTTGGCTCAGGATCTACCCTTAGGTTATCACTGGGATGCAGAATAGAGTGGACAGAATGTTTCTTGTTTCCAAACTGCACGAGATTAAAATTAAATAACCATTTTGAAGAGAAAAGACTATGTCCTAGGAGTAAGTGTCTACTCCATCCTCATTCTGCACTATACAGATAACTTCCTGACAAGAGGGCAATTACAAACCCATGGCCTCAGCACTAACTCAGACAGGTGGGAGAAGGGGCACATGACGCAACACACTGGATACAGGCCATCTGGTCCACAGGAAGAGAACGTCCAGCTGAACCAAGGTGGGCTTGAGCAGAATTTCTCAGCCGCTGTGCCCAGCCACACTGCACACGGAGGGTGCCTCAGATGGATTAGAGACACGCTTCCAGATTAACCGAACCCCTTCCCAAGCCCCCGCACCCTTGCAGCAACCCCTCTAGGTAGGAGCTGTTTGTCTGTTTGTCTGGATGGCATGCTTGATGTGAGTCACAGCATGAAGAAGACAGGGAAGCCCCAGGTTTAAGGCAAGGCCGGGACTAGGGTGAGGCAAGTGAGGCACAACAGGTAAGAGGGCGACAAAAAAACGCAGTAATCAAGATAAATAATATTTCAATGCAATGTTTTCAAAATAAAAGTTAGTGCATTAAACCCCATGATGGACAAAATATAGTTTTAAATAAAGATGGAATTGGGAGGTTCAGAGCACCAGGCATGGGTAGGGCCAGAACTGCCCATGGCCGGAACCTGGGCCTGTGGCTGCACCAGGAGAGAGCTCATGCTGGCAGAACCAACGGGGTGCTAGGAGGCCCCAAAGGAAAAGCCCGGAAATGTCCAAGGTTTGTTTCTGAGGGCCTCGTCCCACAAAAGCCTTGTACCCATCATTGCTTTATACTAGATACATGTAAAGCTCCACACACTGGCGAGGAGATAATTTGAGAAGTAAGCTCGGTACTGCTCTGGGTTCAGGGTTCATTCAAAGCTGGCAAAACTTCACTTTCGAGTTCAAAGGAAAAAACTGCTTATCAAAGAACTCTAGAGATTTCTTGAACCCAGATCTAGTATTTACCTTGCAATGTTTTGATGAATGAGGGTTAAATGATTCCAAAGTACACAGATTAAATTTCCCCAGAATATACACAGTTTTAGAAAAAGAAAGGGAAATGGCGCTTTGAGCAAAATACGTCTTGGGCTCTGCTGTACCCCAAATATTTTTTTAAAAATACCACAGAACTTGCCAAACCCCAAGCGCTTCTGGGCTCACATAGCCTCAGCTCTCTACCTGAAAATACCTTTCCACCGTGATTTTCTCCCACAGGAAGTCTGTAACTCTTTTGTAAATGAAAGCATCTCCATACGACATCCACAGCAGAGGGCAAGAAAGAAAGCAAATAGAGCTCTTTCTGGTCTCATCATCTATGCAGGATCACCATGCAATTAGGCAAGGAGATGTCAGGCCCTGACCTTGGAGGACTCACTGTGACGGGACAAAGAGGACGGGTCTCACGTGATGTTACCTTCCATCACGAGGCCTCGGGAAAAGTGCAGCATTGTCGCCAAGCTCCTGAGTCCTTCCTGAAACCTAACTACACAGATGAACCGTGAGCGCCGGTCTGTTCAAACTTAGAAGCACAAAGTGTTCGTCAAGCAGGGGTGTGATCCGTCTGGCAGGATGCAGCACTGTGTCTGGGGGACCAAAGCAAACGAACCGCATTAGGATGGAAGCCAAAAGGTCGTGTCGGGGGGAAACAGTCTCATTCTCCTAGAGCAGGATTAGATGTGGGTATCAAACAATTTTGTTTCTGAATTGGAGCACGTGGGGCAGTGGGTTCTCAGGTTTGCAGCGGGGTGAGCAGGGCGGAGCCGAGGTGTTTCTGTTCATGAGTTTGTTTTGCTCACTCTCTGGCGTGAGAAGCCAGGCACATTTCTTCAACCTTGGAAGCGACGAAGGAGTCCTATTCATTGGGGTTCGTGAATCAACCGAGAGGAATGGCGTTTAATATTTAAATACGTCTCATGTAGCCATTAAAAATCTTTTACGAGTGTTAAGCCATTATTAAAGCAAGATGGGCTCCAGGTCACGGACCCCTTCATGGCACTCCCACTGTGTTAATGAAACAGATAATGTCTCTGCACAGGGTGATGGATGCCTCCAGTACTGAAAGAAAGGCACTCAGTGTGCCTACTGTAGTTTAAAATTCGAAAGGAAAAAGAAATACCATTAGAAATATTCTACCCCAGGAAAATTTCCCTTTTCATTGTCTGAACAAAAACAAACACAGTTTCTAACTCAATGTTAGGTTGGTGTGTGTGTGTTTGTGTGTGTGTGTGTGTGTGTGTGTGTGCGGTTGGAGGGTCTGGGTAGGGAATATAGACCAAGGATGATCAAAGGCATGAATATTAAAAATACACATGAACGCCTGTTATCCACTGGACCACATGAGTTATGTCTCTAGAAGTTATTCACCTTCATGTTTACAGATGGCATTAGGTTCCACTCCAGCCTAAGCCATCCATTCCTTCCATGGCAACTGAAGTGATGACAGAAACAAAGAATAATGTCCACACAAGCATGGAAAGCTAATTAAAGAAGATAAATACACTGCATAAGAGAAGTACGTGAGTGAGCAAGGATGCTATAAATTTTACATAGCAGCTTGTTTGGGAAGACCTACCTTACTCATGAGTGATATCCTACACTTGCCGAAATTAAAGCTCTATTATATCCCATTGCTGAACCATATTCTCCAGAGACAGGCAACCACACAATTGAACAGTAACATAGTTATTTATGTAAATGCTCTGGAATACACTTCTTTCACTTAACCCCACAGAGGATTGAGTTCTATATTCAACTGCCTTCAGAACGTGGCATTCCCCACTAAGAGTAATCTTCTGGCAGCTATCACACCATGAGGGTGAAATACAAACGTCTTGTGGTTTCCAGATCATGTATTCAGCACAAAACTTCATTATAGCCTATTTTTATATCATATGTAACAACTTACTGGTTCCATAAAGCATTCATTAAAATGAAATAAAAAAGGACTACATAATATGGACCTCTAAGTTCTGATATGGATGGTATCTGATTTTTTTTAATGAGCATCAACAAAGGAGAAAACAACTTCCAGCGGTTTTCTAACTACATTCTAATACCAAGGCATTTAGAAGAAAATTCAGCAGATGGCAAGTGGTAGCAGGAGGGCGGCGATGACATCGGATATCTTTTAGTTAACTTATCTTGTTGCTGCAATACTCAACAAAATTCACCACACTTCGCTAACGTTTGGTCACAAGGGGCAAAGGTGCCTCTTTCCAGGTGCCGCAAAGTAAGAAGCATGGGCGAAATTGGAAGCAGACAGCAGTCAGGAATTGCAGTGGTTGTTTCTGTGTCTGTCCGTGAGTCTGTTTTTTTCCCTTTCTCTCAAGAACTTCATAGATACCCACTCACACCTTCTCAGTGCATCTCTGCTTTGTTCTCCCCATTCTCTTGATATTTATCCCCAAGTTTTCAGCTAATAATTGCTGTCCTGGCCCCGAGTCTACCCCATAACCTTTCAGCTCTACTGCTAACGCTACCCTCCTCAGGCCCTATCCTCAATTCTAAATTCCAACAAGACAGCAGAGAGGGGATGTCTCCTCTTTTCCACCCAGACATCCCTGCTGGAGGTGACCATCAAGACTATGGACAGGCCATTCTTGGATCCCATGTACCCCATCAGTCCCATCTGGTCTTGTCAGACAATGGAGTCACTGATTCATCAGGGCAGCGGCTGTGAGGGGACCTGTCCAAGCACAGCTCACAACACTGAGGGCATGAAACTGACAAAACGCTCGACCAGGGAGCTGCCACTGTTGGGAAGGATACTTAAGAGCTGATGCAAGACGGGTGATGGCAGCTGTGTTTCCAGCTAATGGAGAACTCTGTTTTAACTCCAATCTGGAAGAAATTCGAAGGTAAAAGTCTTCTCCCTTGTACGTTTTGATTGAAAGGAAAAAAGCTCAGACTATAAGAGTGCACAGAAAAAAAAAAGATGGCATTCCCTGCGAATGAGTGATTAGAAGCAAGCATTTTTCACACTAAAATGGGTGGAGCAAGGTATCCCTGGGAACAAAATTGGTTAAAACTAAACAACAATAACAACAAAACTGCGCTTCAAATAAACCTGGACCAAATGCTCTTGGGGCCCTGAGACATGGAAATGATCATATGCCAGAACAGTTTGCAGAAGAGTAAAGGTGACACTCAAAGAGCCACTAGAAGACCCAAGAGAAGAAACATGTGTCAGGGACGTAGGGCTGCTATTAGTATGTCATTATTTCCAGTACCTGTATCAATGTCTTTTATTAGCTATCCTTGGCCTGGATTCTCAACAATCCTTAGTGAGAAGGGACTTAGGAAAGATCATTTGTTACCCATACTTATGCTTACATTAACTGATGTGTAATAAACTGTATGTGATTTTCAATCCACGGTGGACCTTAAACACACAGTCTCTCTGATTCATTTAATCTGGAAATAGATACGTCCATTGCTGCCTATCCTAAGAGCTTTCAAGAAATAGGAAAACTGCGCGGCACGGCTGTCGGGAGCTTTTTCTTTCAAAATGTTGTTTTTAAGCAATTGCCTAGTCCGTTATTATCTTCTCAGCCATCTCCTCAACTGTTTCAAGGACAGAAACAAAAATGACCAGCAATCTTCTAGTTTACATCTCTATTCTCAATCCACCGTGGAAGAAGAAGGAAGTGGTGGTTACCCAGACTTAAATTCTAACAGAATACACTTCAACCTATTGCTCTTTTTTTTTTTTTTTTTTTTTTTTACATGACTTAGAGATTGTGTCCAGGATAAAATGAATTCAGGAATACTCAAAATCTTGGTTAAGGCACTGGAGCCTAAGCTCTACAAGGGCAGTGAGAGAGTGTGTCTGGGTCATTTCCCTGGTGCCTAGGACAGTGTTTGGCCCAGGACTCAGTATTTGTTGAATGATTCAATTAATTAATTGATAGTAGGCAGGAAGGGAGGAAAGGACAAAGAGAGGTAAGGGGCACTAATAACATTTTTGCAGGATTTTCCTCCCATCTTGTTAGCTGTTGTTATACCAGTAGAATCCAAATTTGGACACTTTAGTAAACACAGCTGTTAGATCCTGCTGAATGATAGACAGAGACCTTCTAAATCACTTAACTCTAAAAGAGCACACACAAAAACTGTAGCCTTCCTCGTCCTCAACTAAGCCAGTGAGTAGTGTGGAGGCTCTAGAGTCACTGCCAAACACATATGACATTTTGAGTTGAAGTTTTGGAAATTACTCGGCTAATTCTTACGTGTGACTGATACAACATCGGAGATTTTAGAAATGAACAATGGTGATGTTAATTATGATTGATGGCCCTGACCATACTCTGATTACTATTTGTAGTTTCACCATCTGAGTTGCAATTCACTGCCCATTAGCTCATATCAATGTCTGGTTATAAAAGTGTTCATAACATTTACAATGAGAGGCCTTGGTGATTACAGTCATATAAATGTGTGAATAATTGAGAGGTTATGCTGCTGTACACGCCTCATCAAGCTTCCTTTTCACGTCTCAAGAACATATTTAAAGCTCAACACTAGACCTCAATTATGCTTGAATTGCCAGCAAGAAGGAAAAAAAAAAAAAAGAGCTACATTAACAAAGCTGTCAAAAACACCCTCTGCTTTCAATTTACTTGGACACCTGGACAATGGAAATAGTTCACTCATTTAAGGGTTGACTTCATCTGGTAAAGATTCCACTGCATTTAAAAGAAGAAAAAAAAAGAGCCTTAAAATTTATTGAGTTTCTTTCTTGGTCCTTAAGGAGATAGATGGAAAGTCAATCTTGATAAAAGGATTGTAAAGTTGACTGCATTGCCAAATTTACATTCCAGATTCAGTACAATTGATATAGAGAGATGTGAAATGTTTATATATGTACATATATGATCCAACAAGATCATATTACAGTGGTCTCAATAAATTACAAGGACCCAGCAATAAAATAATTTGGTGCAGTGCATACCACCCAAAGATTCCAATTAAGTACGTATGAAGTTTGCTTTTACTCCACAAGAGAAAGTCCTGCAGTTTGGAACTGAAACGAGCCAACACATGTGGAAGAGGTCTGCCCTTTTCCACTAATAAAGATACATTTCGTACCTGTGCTATTTTAGAAGATACTTCAAGTTTCAGGTATAACTCCAAAATGTACTAATGTGAAGACATGAAGAAAAAAAATGTATGTAAAGTCTGAACCACGAAAATTCAGACTTTATTAAATTCTAATTCATATTTATTTTTAGTATAATGTACTTTGCAACTTGTACAATAGTCCAAGTGGATATAATCTTGGATTACTCCTATAATGCTAGATTTTTAATTTTAAACTGTTCACAGATACATTTGATAAATTCCTTACCCTGAATACCGTATTTTTGTAAAATAATGCTTACCACTCAAAACAGAGTAGATGTCTATTGCTTTGGAATCACCCTATTGGCTGATTATCATTTTAAAACATTTCTTGATTTGCTTGAAGTTCTTTTCAGCACCTTAGCTTAGATGAAGGTAGAATAAAACAAGGAGCCTTAAAGGCCAACTCATCCCATTCTCTCATTATAAAGAAGAAGAAACAAACATTCAGAGAGTTCAGTGACTTGGCCAAGGCCACAGTACAGTAACAGAGTGGCAAAGCTTGGATTACCATCCAGTTCCCTGACGCTTACTCTGATTTTCTTTCCCTATGCCATCCTCCACCCACACAAGGTGCTCCTTAGCAGCCACCACCATTTTTCTCTCCCCTGCCAACTCTGCTAAAGAAATGAAGTAATTCAATTTAGAAAGTGTTTATTGTACACCTGCATGCATATTACTCTAGAAGTTAAGGTGGGCAGGTATAAGACTGACTAAGGCTAGGTTCCTGGCCCTGGAAGGAAGACATATTCCCAAATGACCATTAGCCATGGTCAGGACTAACAGAAGAGCGGCCACGGAAATAGCCAGTGTTGGGAGTCGTTACAGGTTAAAAGAGCTTGGATTGCTTTGAGATGCAGGTAGCAGTTGAGGATGGATGAGGAAGATTTTGGCAGGTGGCTTGTCATTCACTCTGGGGAATTAGTTCATTCTGCCCAACTAGTTTAATTTTAATCACTAAAAAATACAGTCTAAACATATAGTAGACCATACCTGGTCCATGAGTGGTGGGTCAGAACATTGCTACAGACTGAACAGATAAGCCTACAGACTGCTAAATGCTTTATCCATAGCTTTGTCCAAGTTCTCCATATAAATAAATCTGTCCCCAACACAATGCTACATTTACAGTAGGGTATGTAGGGAAAATATTATTTTCTTAGTTTTATGGATTTAAAAAATGATGATCAAAAAGATTGAAGACTTGCCCACAGACACATGGCTGACAAGTAGCAGAACTGAGGCTAAAAGCCATCTCTCCCCACTCCCTGCATTTTCCATCCCACCATGTTGTCTTTACAAGTTTATTGCTTTCAAATCCACTTTTACGAGCACTGAATAAGATGGGAGTTGGATACATATAAGGTCACAAACTTTCGGAATACCACTACAAAACCAATCTTGATAAATCCGATGTAGTTGTTACACACTGTGGACTCACTCACAACCCCCATCAAAACTGTGATCAGCAACCTAGCGTTATCGGGCAATATCTTCCAGATACGGCTGGTCAGGCATCGCATAGACATTTGCCTTCTTTCCTAAGAAAACTAGAAACACCTGGATCATGTTAAGTCTCTTGTGGGTTTCTACAGCTGGATTTTATGCTTCTCCCCTCTTAAGGAGTTGACAATCTGCAAAAATCTTGATATTCAGCCAAGAAAACAAGAGCCTTGCATTTTGAACATGGATGTTTCTATATGTTCTGGCGAAGGGGTGGAGTGGGGAGAAGGAGTTGGAAATTATTCCTTGTGGTGTATAAATAAAAGTGTGTGCAATAAGAAAGATGGGTCATGACCTTCTAGTACGCATATATTAAGGAAGAAAAACCCACCCCATTTTCCTCCTAAACAATCCTCTCCAGCATGACAAGTGGCTGCAGGACTCAATACCTCAGTCAGAAGAGCCCAGTGGAGAGTAACTTCAGGCTGCCTGTGTCTCGAGGACCATCTGCTGTGTGGGTCCACGCAGCTGGGCCTCCGCTCCGTCCTTCCTCCACCCTCTCTCAAAGAGACACTTGAAAATCTCCTTGATCCAAGCAAAGGGCAGGGGGCCATGCGTGGGGCGGCCCTGCTTACTCTGTAGCATACTATTTCTCTGGTTGAAAGTTTCTGATTTAAAATGAGTCATCAATTTAGCTATTTTTTCCCATGAGTTTAAACTCTGGCTTTTTGAATGTATTCCATAGATGTAAAATATGCAAGCCATGGGAAGAGCTACAGTTTCCACATGAACTTTGAGGCCAGCAAAGTTCAGAGTAAATTTGACATTAACGAAATGTGGCTTCCTTACCCAGGCTGTGAGCTGAAAAGTCACTATCCCAAAAACAAGAAGAGGAGGTTGCCTGTCCAAGGGAGCATGACATACTCTGAGACAGCATGAAACAAAGGCTCGCTGGCCTTCTGCCTATGGCCAGAGCGGGCTAAGGTGTATGCATGGGTGTATGGCTAAGGTGTATGCATTGCTCTTTTCCTCCTATGCTGCCTCACTCTCTTTTCCCTTCACTATTATTTCTCTAGGATAGGGTAGAAAATGCTGCTTTGCATTGACCAGCGATGGAATATATACTTCACCCGGCAGGGAGAAAGCCAAGCCAAGAGGGCAAACTTCACCTCCTGCTGTATTATTTCCTTGACCAAATTGGAATTATTTACACATATATATTTTCCATCAGTGTATAGCTCGGTGCTTGTGGGCTGCTGGAGATCTGAGGGCAGGTGTGTCTCTTGTTAGAAGATCCCTTCCACATGGGCAGTCCTGGTCATACATCAGATCTACCCCGATTAGATGCTGTACTGTTAATCTATGTCACCACTCTCACATGCTGACTTCTGTCCAGCCAATGGCCATTAAAGTCAAGTTACCATGCTCTAGCTTTATTCTTGCAGTTGTCCCAAACTTTCTTTTATTGTTCCTGATCTGGTCTCATTCCGGTTCCACCCAGCTCCTAACTCTTGACTTTGTCTCTCATCGGCCAACCTGAAGGCAGCCCCTTGTATTTAATGGCAGCACTGGCCTCTGCTCGTGTTACGCGTCCATGCTCCCTAGGGACAGTGGTCCAGAATCATCCATTGACTTGTCCACTCTTGGATACCCAGATGGTGACTTCCTTGTTCCTCTACCCAGCACTGGTCCCTGGGACCCAAACTGCAGCCCTGACCTGTTGAGCCTGTCCTGTGCTGTTGGGGGAGGGGTAGAGGTACGTCTCATCCATTTCTCTATTGTAAGGCAGCTTGTTACCTTATTAAGGAGTCACGCCATGGGGTTAAACAGAAAGAAAAACCTCCTTAGGTAAGAGGGTCAGAGGAAATAAGGGGACATTAATGAATATTAATAAATCAAAATAAGAAAAACAGTAACAGGAAGGAGTATGCCTACTTCCTCAACGTCAACAGCCAAAAGCTTTGATAAGTTTGCTCCTATGGAGAGAACTCTGCTGCTGCTCATAAGAGACACTTCCTTTCAAGAGATAAAACTGGCAATATCAATGCCCACAATATTTCAGAAGGACATTCCAAATGCAGTCACTGTCAAGTAAACAAAGCGTTAGGAGAACCTAAATAACATGCTCATATATTTTGCTTGGAAGGTAAGAAATACGCGAGTCACTCCATTTAGACAGAGAAAGCATCATCCAGGAGGATGGGTTGTTAGGATCCTTGCAAACCAGCAGTGAAACAATTTAGAAAGCCTGGCAAAAGAGGAGATCCCAAGGCTAAGAGACCCCAAGCACTCAGACTTAGAGCTGAGCAGCGCACGTGGTTGGAGAGAGTATGTTGTGGAAGGAAGCATGTAATGGAGAAGAAGAAGAAATAGTAGCTACGGTTCATTACCCATAAAGAAACCAAGGTTTAGAAAGGATGTGTAATGTGCTGGACCCTAGTTGTGCAACCTTCCTGCCCTAGATTCACTCAGAAATAATTCTGTTGCCAGAGCTGTGCCAGGTCCTTGCTCAAAACCTGCCAACCCTCACCTTTAGCAGGAGTTAACATAAATCTTTAATTCACAGGGTTCTGAGATAAGAAAGGAAGCTATAGGGACACAGACCAAAAAATCAGATGGCACCAGCTGGGACCAAGACGGTGATGAATTTGACCTACAACAGACCCTGAGTCTCACTATACACTGATTTTACTACATTAGCGTGTTAAATGACACACCTACCGGCAGCCATGACCAGGCATTAAGGACCAAAAAAGAATAAAAAGAGGGTGGTACCCCACTCCTTCAAAAAAGCCCTGCCCCTTCCCCGGTAGACTAATATATATGCCTCCCCATCATTAGCCTCTTTCCTCTTCACTTTGTCTTCACTCATTAAAATCAAATCCTTCTTGCCACATGGGGGACAAATTAAGCTGTGAAGTAAGTTCCTGCTTCTCCATTCTGTATAAAGCTTACGCTGAATCAACCTCAGCTTCGCTTTTGTTACTGGCTGCTCGAACCCAAATGGAAATAGAGTCTTTCCCCGCTGAGGCAGAGGGCCTGAGCAGGGTCCATACGACCTAATTTGGTAACAGTTTCCCGTTGCTCATGACCATCAGGAACCTTGCCCAGCACCAAGTATTGCCTGGTAGGCCACGAGGAGAGGTTTGGATCTTTGCAGGTGGAAGGTTCATCTGTCTTCGTGGTGCCAGTCCATGTGCTGGGCCAGCTGGGCCCCCGGCAGCAGCTGCTCCTGGAATCCGATGTCATTATGGACATGACTGAAAGCATCTTTCTTCCCACCTCCCACCCAGAGCTTTCCGCCTCTTGCCAAAGCAGGGTTTGGTTTAGTCCCACGAGAGGGACTGTGCCGCAAGAGCCTCCTGGTGTTCGTGCACGTGCACCAGTGCGCCTGGTCCTGCAGAGCGCGGGAAGGCTGGCCGAACGGGCCCCTGGCTGGCTGCTGTGGCTCACTGCAGAGCAGCTCTCTTGGGTCTGGGCTTCCACTGCGGCTATACGAGGACCAGCTGGTGCAACCCAGAAGTGCAAGGAGTTGTGGGGCAAACTTTGACCAATGGGAGATGGGAACTGATGGATAAATCCTCCCCTCTCCCTTCCCACAGGTGGACTGTTCTGAGACATGATCATTCACAGGGCACCCCTGAAGATGTCCTAAAAGATGGAACGATCGACCCTACTAGTCACAAAGCTCTGGCCAGCTTGGGAGCATATCCCTTTACATTTGCTCTTTTCCTCCTATGCTGCCTCACTCTCTTTTCCCTTCACTATTATTTCTCTAGGATAGCATCTCCCTTTAAAGTGATAACACGCAGAGTTTGGCCTCAGGCTTTGTTTTCCGGGCTAAGTTAAGAGACATCGCTACTGCTGCACAACTTGTAAGTGAGAGAGCAGAAATGGAAACCTGAACTAACCTAGGCTATGACACACAGATGAACAGAGATGCCAGGTAGCCATATAGACAAAGCAAAGAGTCAGAATCTAATGAAAGAACAATGACGGGCCTGCCTGAATTGCTAAACAAGAAAACAGTAGAGCAAAGTAATGTTGGCTGTCTGCATCCAGGGGAAAATTAAAGCTACCAGGTCTTCTGCCTCCCACCTTTCCATCACAACAAGTGTCCTTACAATGACGGGTGGTCTTGATTTATCCCAAGAGAAGAAATTGTCTATGAAGATAACAGAACTTTGTTTCTACGTGTAATTTTCACTCTGTTTTACATTCCTTCCAGAGCACTAGCTCGAAAATGGGTACAAAACATTCCCTCACAAAAGACTCTGTTTACACTTGCTCTTTGATTTTCAGACAAAGACTTAGGTTTAAGAATCTTGACCACGAACACCAATGACCACAACTGTTGCAACTTTTATTACCTTTATTATCCTCTCACCCTATTTAGATTCTTCAAGAACACTTAAGTGAAAAAATCTCTACATGAGCGACAGCAGTAGAACACTCTCCTGGAAAAGTCCACCATCTTTAGCAAAGAAATGTCATTTTTTAGGCCATGTATATCTTTGGTTTCTCATACTGTCTTTAGGAGCTCTAGATTTTGACATTGAGCGCTGACATTCCAGTAACGAAAGAAAGAGCTCCAACATACATTTACCAGCTCTACCTCATGGATGGAGATCTAATTTTCTCCAGTCATGGAAGATGGACCACACATTACCAAATAAATCTGCCCTGGCTTCTTTTCCAGCAAAATGTGCATCTTCTCCCTGGAGAACTATTAAACAGATAATACGATAATTTCTTTGGACTCTACCAATCCGCTTAGCTCATCTTCTCGAATTCCCGCTCCAGTCTCTACAGCATGTCTGGGTTTCGGCACATCGCTGTTGTCTCATTTATCTTCTTGCATATACCCTCCCCCATTTTCTTCATTCCATCAAGGACAACTCATTAATAAAGATCACATAAAAACACCATGAGTATCAAAGAAAATTTAAAATATTCACATTCTCCCTTCTAGAATCCTTAAACACAGATGTCTAGAATCAATGATACTCCTGGTATTAAAATGTTTCTTTTCCTGCAAATGCGCCCAAATGAATAACCTTGAAGGTAAAAAAAATTTTTTGAACTGGATCCATTTGGAATTTCCAGCTTAGTGAGGTCTGTGTTCCACAGCAGTTGACCACCTGACCTTCAAGGAAGCACCAGGAGAGCTAGAGTCTGTTAGTGAAACTCATTAAAAGAGGCCCTCAGAGGTATCACTCCAGTCAATTTCATAGCTTCTGTCCACTATCACAATTGCTGTAAAATTTTATATGCCTTAAATAGAGATTAAGTGCAGGTTTGGGTGGGAAATCACTTGTCCAAGTCCAAGACCAGCCAAGAGGTGTGTATGGAAGTAGAAAATGTTGTCCAACTCTGTGCTTTGGGTAAGACACTGGCAGTGAGTATTTCAATGACTGAACTATGTCTGAGGGCATCCTGTCCCTTTGAGGCTTGTGAAGCCACCTTCTCTCTCCCTGCCCATAGGCCAACAACACAGGGGTCCCCAAACCATGGACCTTCATAAAATCAATTACCCCATGATTGGGACAACACTGTCCATTGAATAACTCTATTTTCTCAGGAAATAACGACTGCCACTTAAGATAATAGAGTCAAATGAATTTCAGTTTTCAAAACAGATCTTAACTCTACAGAAATAGATTTTAAGAAACCTAGTCATTTGGGACAGAAGAAAAAATAAACATTTCTTGACCTGCTACTTTTTAAAACTTTTTAAAGTGTTTTTTGTTTGTTTGTTTGTTTTTACTCCGACTTCAGTGGTTTCTTGGAATCCATTCAAGCCATTTCAACACAGCCAGTTAAATCCCATGCCATCCAAAGTGTACAGACCAAAGTAATTTCAGAGAAATCCAAGGGGCAGAGATTATCCATTTGATCACTTTTCTATTTGAAGGAGAGTCACCACTTTGTTCCTACAATAAATCCAGCTTTTGTACTGTGGTTGTTATTGAAGTTGGGAGGGGACCAGGAAGGACTAAACTGTGGCCTTTGAAGCAATATTAAGTGTTGGAAAAATAATCTATATTTGTTACAATTTCAGACTGAAGATGTAGCAGACCATACAGTCAAAGAGTGAAGGACGCCCTTTCTTCCAGAATAAATGCTCTCCTACTGAGGGTCCAAGGAGAAAGAGTGACATGTGCAAAGCCCACCATCTCCATGGTGGCATGAAGAGAGAAATCCAGTGGCCTCTCATGATTCCTTTCCCTTAAATCTATAATTAGGGAACTCTTACAACATTCAACCTCTCTATGATTTTTCAGATCCCTGATTTTTTTTCCATAGTCAGATCGCTTTCTATTGTGCTCTACATTGGGTGGCAGAATTTAATAGGAATGCTGCCAAAGAAGAACGCATTCAGGGGAAAGGAAAAGGAAGCAAACATTTCTTAAAAATGTTACAACAATGAAGGGTCTGGTAAAAGTGTCATGTAAGGAATTACTGAGGTTAGAGAAGAAATTTAGCCAAGAGAAGACTCTATGGGATAGTTCTTCTGTGTGGAAGAGAAAAAAGACTTATCTTGTACACCCCCTCAAGACAGAACTAGGATTAATATTCAACATAATAGGAAGATTTTACTTTATTTTAAGGGGAAAAAACCAGAGTTGTCTAATCTTTGAATACATAAATAAGGAGTGAGCTTTTCAACACTGGAGGTGTTTTAATAGAAACTAGATGATTCCTTGTCAGGGATGTTGCTAAGGGAATGTCTCCTTGGAATAATGTTTGAACAATATTTCCAACTACAACATTCCCTAAGTGCCAATCAGCACCAGTAATTATGATTAAAGTTTTTCAAAATAAAAAAGCTGGCACCAAATCAACAAGTTTATACGACACTGTTTTTAGAGTAGAATTATTCACTTATTCATCCACTCATCAGATAATTCTCTGAGCCCCTAGAATATGTCTGTACGATTTTAGGCACCACACTACAATGACAGAAAGGTGGATAAGGACACTACCTTCATGGCACTTGAATACTTGGGAGGGTACCACACAACAAACACTTTCACAAATACTACATCTGGTAATTTTGGCAGTGACAAATTCCATAAAGAATATAAAAATGAAGTAATAGAATAAAGATTGACGGGGGGAGCTACTTTAGCCAGGGTGAGTAGGGAGGGCCTTCCTTGGAAAATGTCATTTGAGCTAAAGACTTGAATGGATAGAAAAAAAAAAAACTGGCCTTGCTGAAGTCTGGGGAAGAGAGTGGAAGGGCTCCTGAGGCAGAAGGGATCTTTATCCCGAAATAGAAGGAAGGCCAGGTATCCTTACGAGGATGGGTTAGAGAGAAAGGCAGGTCATAGGACTGTATAGACCGTGGTAAGGCATTTGGATTCTACTCCTATTGCAGGAGAAGCTCCCAGAAAGTGATAAGTGAGGGAGTGATATGGTCTGGTTCACGTTTTTAAATTACTCTGGCTGCTATGTAGAAAGTGGCTATCAGGAGCCAAGGGTGAATGCAGGAGGTCTAGTCAGGAATCGATCACAGAGGTCTAGGCGAGAACTAATGAGGGCTCAGGCGGTAGCGTAATTCAAGTAGCGTGTTGACTATTCTTTAGACATTGAGGCAGACCACCAGTCTGAATGCTCTTCAAAATAGAAATGACTTAACGGTGTGTGTGTGTATGTGTGTGTGTGCATTTACACATATAAATGTATATACACATTACACTTGAGGAGTGTATGCATAGTATTTTTAGAACAGGGACAAGAAGCTGAATAGAAAGCAATCTTTGATACGCAAGCCTGGATCAAATTGATGGAAAATTTAACAAAAGACTGAAAAACATCTAAGTTTTTGTTTTATTTGCCTCAAAAACACTCTCCCAGTTTTCCAAGGAAAGTCAAAAACCCTTTGTGTCTTGTTACATTATTAGATTTAACTGATAAAGAAATTGGTATTTATGACCCTGTGGGGATGGACTTTCTTCTCCCGCTGTGAGAAGACAGCATGGGAACAAACTACGGATTAAATCTGGCCACCTTCTCAGGACCCACCCCAGAGTCACACAGAACTAGTAACATAACAAGTGACAGGCTCCTCCAGTTTACTGAATGGGGGAGAAATAAAAAGCTAACTTGCAAGTATTCATTCTCATTGTTTGGTATTTTACTTCGGGGGAATATTCGATTGTTTGGAAACTGCAGGTGATGTGACCCTTTTGAACCAAGATTGAAACGTTGGTTTATTTGCAGATGGCTAAGCCATCCATTATTTGGCTGTAGGTGGAAAGTCTTTGCTTAAGTCATCAGTGCTCCCAAGTGTAATCCCACCTGTGTTAAGCAGGGGAACCCTGTTTTTCTTCTGTGATTTGATATTGAGAAATCACCTGAGCGGATAAGCTTTGTAACAGCACTAGAAACCCCGGTTACATCTAACCAATGAGAACCCCTGGATTCAATAGCTGGACTCAGGCTCATGATCAGTGTGTGTGATGACCAAGGAAATGTGGCAGGACCGAGGTCACTCACGGAGCAGAGCAAGAAAACAGAGCAGTTGAACCAAACAATAAGGAAGGGTGTGGAAGAGGGAATCAATGAAATAAAGAGACTAGCCAGTTCCCAAATTTTAAAGTTATTACTTTACGATATTGTTCAATT
The DNA here is from genome assembly GCF_963924675.1 of Phocoena phocoena. Lineage (NCBI taxonomy): Eukaryota > Metazoa > Chordata > Mammalia > Artiodactyla > Phocoenidae > Phocoena > Phocoena phocoena. The sequence goes on from NC_089220.1 coordinate 46,851,292, forward strand.
AATTTCAAAGTGACAGCAAACTCAGGAGAGCAGTTTTTCCTAAAGGCTCTGTGCTCACGCAGATCAAACCCACAGTGGTCCTGACCCTTGCATCTTGAAAACTTCTTCCCTCCCATTCCATTGTTAAAACCTTAAGGAGAACTGTTATCATTTAACATCTTTTGAGAGGTTTCAACTTGAGAGCTGTTCAAAATACCCCTCCCCTCCTTCTTCTTTTTCCATGTGGCCTGGTCTACTCTCTTCCTGTTCACATTTCTCACCTTCTTCCAAAAACAATTGGGAGTTCCAGTCAATAGTAAGGATGGTCGTGTAGCCATGTAAGAGGGAAGTCCCTGCACTTAGAGGTAATAACCCTTTTTATGCCATCTTCTTGCTGTGTCCTCATTTGGCAGAAGGGACAAGGGAGGTCTCTGGAGTCTCTTTCATAAGGGCACTAACCCCGTTCATGAGGGCTCCACCCTCATGATCCAATCACCTCCCAAAGGCCCCAACTTCTAATACCATCACATTGAGGGTTAAGATCTCAAAATATGAATCTTGAGGGGACAGAGACAGTCAGTCCGTAGAAGCAGGTTATTTTCAAACACAGACAGGAGGAAATACGAAATCAAGCTCCATTATAATTGACTTTCACTAAGAAATCTCAGCTTAAACTACAGACAAAAAGGCTGACCCAGGCAATAAGATTGAACACCAAATGTATGTGCATCAATTTGAAAAATCATGATATTGAAACTCAGACTAAGTATAGGACACTTAACTTCCAGGTCCAATGGCCTGGAATGTGTTTAAAAAAAAAAAAATTCAGCCGAGTAAATACTAAGATCGAATTGGCTTTATTCAATGATTCATGAATCGGGCAGCATCCCAGCTACCAAATAGAAGGGCACTCAGAAAGGGGGTACAAAATCAAAGGTTTTTATAGGCAGGAGGCTGAGGCAAGGAAGCTATTAGCAATAGCAAAGAAAAGATTGTTTCTGGCCAGGTCACATTCTTTTGGGGGGAAGGGTGAGGGTCTATCATGCAGACCATCCCTTCTTCCTTTGGGGTGGGTAATGGAGAGGGCCCATGTGACATATTACCTCATTGGTGCTGACCAGAAAATTCCAGACTGGCCGATTAAGACTACATCCCTGGGAAGGTCAAAACTGCAGATTAGGTCAGGTATTCGATCTAGGTATGGTATCATGGGTTTTAGCACAGGTGACACAATTTCAAGCCTGCAGTTTTCTCTTTAATAGTCCTAATTCTGTGCAATCTATGGGAAAGCCATCAAACCTCACAGGACCTCAGCTTCATCTTCTGTAAAATGGGACAAGAGTTCCTACCTTGTAAACAAGGTAAGAATCATAGGTAAGAATCAAAAAGAATAGCATAATGGAATATAGAGCCTAAGTAGTGGTCTTCATGCTGGGACATGGACCACATAGTTCAGAGGACATGCAGGGGACCATTGCAGTCAGGGTTTAACCAGAGAAGCAGAACCAATAGAGATTCGTTCCAGGGAATCGGCCACGTGCAACTGTGGAGCTAGATAAACAGTCTCTGTCTCTACGTCTGATGCTGGAGCTGGATGTCTACAGGGCAAAAGAGAAGATAGCTGTAAAGTAAAGGATATCAAGGGCACGCTGGAAGCCATAGGCCCGAGCTGAAACCCCTCAAGGGTATATAAAAACTGTGCCTGACCTTGGTGATGGGCAGAAGCTGGACCCTTCGTCACAGAGCTAAACACACATACACCTGGCCCAGGAGTCAGAGAAACTGAAGCAGGGTCCAGGGGAAGGAGAGTGTTGCAGATCTAGCTGCTGTTTCACACCAATCATGCAGTGACTCAGCAAGTCAGCCACCATACGTGTGAGCTGCAGGAGGGCTACTGCTTCCCTTCAGTCCTCGAAATCTCTCAAGAATTTTCCCTTGGTTCCTCTGTCACCAGAAACATACAAGAAAATGAATTCTGGGAAATGTGGTTCAGCCTAGCCAAGTTGACACACGGAAAAAACATCACAAATCTCTCAATTACTGTCAAGGAGGAAGAAATTTTCCTCCACCCTTCCACCTTCTTCTGGCTAGTCTAAGAATAAAATTGGCATGAGGCAGATTAATATGAGAAAGAAAACAAAAGTTTAATAACATGTATACATGGGAGAGGCCCAGGAGAATGGAATAACTCGCCAAACTGGCCAAAACTCTCACCTTAAATACCATCTTCAGCTAAATACAAAAGAGGATGTTGAGGGTAGGGGTTTGGGGCTTCAAAGGGGAGGAAGGCCATTCACATGAAGATGGAAAAGCAAATGTTTGGTAAACAAATGTTTGCTAAGCCACACAGAGACAACAGGACACAGAGTGGACTCTGATCTCTAGGACCTGCCTAGAGTTTCCCCTACCACACTTAGCCCAGATTCTGTGCAGATATCTCTGGTGAGAGGTCTATTACAAAACAGACCCTCTATCTAAATTCTGTAAGCAGCTAAGGGGGAAGGTCCAAGTTTCTTCTTGAGTCTTTTGGGCCTTTATTGTTTTCAGCTCAAAATAATCCACATGGCAAAGAGGTATTTTGGGTGGCAAACTTTGCTTCCTTGCAGTACACCTGGGAAATTGACACAGTCATTTTCACATTGTTATCCAGACCAATGTCACCGGGTTCTAAAGCACCGGCACTGCAGTGGTAAAGAGCAAGAACTTTAAGGTCTTCCCGACACAAGTTTAAATCCCAGGTTTACCACTTTCTTGTTTAGGGACGTTGAGCAAGCAAATTATTGAACTCTCTGTGCCTCAGTTTCCACATCTGTAAAACTGGAATTATGGTACCTGCCTCATTAGTCGGATCAAAGATTAAGGGAGATAGTGCAGGTAAAATGCCAAGAATACCACCTATTATGTTGTCAGTGCTCAGAAAGTGATAAGTTATTCTGATGGTCCCCCACTGTCAGTTCTTAAGAGCTAAGTACATTAGAATCAAATGTCGGAAGGGGTTCCCAGAGATCTCTTTCCACTGCTCAGCCACGGTGTGTGCTTAAGGGGAGTGCAAAAGAAGTATTCAGAGGACATTCTTGAGGCAAATAAGAATGGAAACAATTTAAACGTCAAATCATAGAGGCTGACTATTTTCATATTTTCCCAGCTGCCAGAGATATTTGCGGAAAGAACACAGGTATTTTTGAAGCATTACTCATCCAAGTTGACTTACATAGTAGGTTCCTCAGAAAAAGTATTTAATAGGCTAGCCAAATTGCGTTGGACAATATATGTTAAGCAATCGAGTTATGAGTATGGACTCACACTCTGGGGACAGACTGCCTAGGTTCAAATCCTGGCTCTGTCATTTATTATGCTTAGGCAAGTTATGTAAACTCTATCTCTTGGTCCACACCTGTAAAATGGGAATGACACTAGCATCTATGTCATAGACTCCCTGTGAGAATTAATGAGTTAAAATACATAAAATGTTTAGAACAGTGAGCATAGTAATCACCGGGTAAGTGCTTGCCATCCTCGCTGTTGTGGTCATCATCTTTGTCATCGCCCAGAGATCTCTCATCTGCTTTCAGCCAGGAATTAGAACCTGCAAACTCAGGTCTATCCACACCCAACAAGAAGCATAAAAGCAAGCAAAGAAAACTTGACCTCCACCCAGGGACCAGCATTCAACTCTCTAACATCTGTATTCCTACTTCCTATAATCTACCTGCTCCTTCTGCCTTGGTAGCCTTCTCTGGACTTGACTCCTCACCTGCCCAGACCTGGGCCAATTCTCTTATCTTTAGCTGGATATCAAGACCTTCTTCCTGGCCAGCTGCAGCCAGCTCCCGTTCACACTCCAGAGTTAATAGTCCACGACAAAGGACTTCTGTGACACCTTTGTGCCTAGAGAGAATTGGTGACATCATTTTCCATTACCTATGTTAACAAGTCAAAATAATGGACTATTTTGCAATCTCATTGTCCTAAAGAGAATGCAATTCTTTAAGCTCTTTGCTCACCCATTGCAAAGCATCAGATGATTGCAAACTGAGCCCTGCCTCTCTATAAAAACCATAGCTTTTCTCAAACATTTGCTTTTCCATACTTGCACCTGCACTTCACCATAATAATAAAAACTAAAGAAGTTTAAATAGCGGTGTGTCTAATTCAGAACACAGATGCTTAAGGAAAGATTTCTGTTTTTAAAAGAGATTCCTATAAATGATTTAGCAAATTTGAGCATATAACCTGTCCAAAGTGCTAGCACACTTTGCTTCAAGCAGCCAATTTTGCAGGCAAAGCTGTGGTTTTCTTCTTCCTTCTGTGAGTTGTGGCTGCCATTTCCTCATGGCCCAGCGCTCAGTGATGCACGAACCAGGGATGTATTTCTCATTTATGCATAAAAGTGGTTTCCTTGAATTACGACGAGCCCCAAAGTTCCAAGAGGCTCACAGCCTGGGTGGCCACACAGGTATAAGTGCATAAAAGTCTGTTCTCAGCATGGCTCAAGGAGTGAATGTATTCACTTCAAACAACTCATCTCTCTGGGAACATGCTACACAGCACTGCATTGGGGAGAGGCATATTTGTGGTCGTAATGTACTACAGCAATGGCACAAGGAGACATACACCAAGAGGAGTTAGAAAACCGAAGAGCAAGAAAAATCCAGCTCTTTATAGGACAGGATCCCCCACCCCCCCCCACCCTGCTCTGAACCATCTCAGCTCCTTGGAATTCAACAGAAATGCCAAAAGGGAGGTTGTGTCTGTGAACCTAACCATAAGCCCAACAGTAGCAGACATTAAAATCTACCCTTCCAAAAGAATAAAAAATAAATATACAGAGATTTTTGGGAAAAGGGCCTCAACTTTTGGTTAATTGCACCAAATAAAGAGTCCTCTAGAGGTGAAAGCTCTCACCCTTTTAAGACTGGGAGTAGGAAGGCTCCCACGGGCAGTGCAGGGCTGCTGCAGTGGTGTGTGTACGTCAGGATCTGAGGGGAGCGAGTCAGCACAGCCCACAGCTGGCCCCAAGCTCCCCCGCCCTGACCAGAGACGGAGGACCACTGCCACCAGATGAGTCACCTCTGCTCTACTGGAACAGAGGACGAGGAACGGAGAAGAATCTGGCCACCTGGAATGAATGCAAGTTCTTTGAATTCAGCAGATTCATTTTCTCTTCTGAGCAGGTCCTGGGGTCCCAGAAACTTGCTCTTCTAAAAGCCAAGAGGACTTCCCTGGCGGTCCAGTGGTTAAGACTCTGAGCTTCCACTGCAGGGGGCACGGGTTCAATCCCTGGTCAGGGAACTAAGATTTCGCATGCCATGAGGCATGGCCAAAAATTAAAAATAAAAACCAAGAAAACTTTTAAAAGGTTATAACCGTTTGCCTGGAAAAATTAACCAGTTTCCTATAAGCAGTATATCTTATGCTCCTTTTTCCTCCTATGCACCTAGGAATAGAATTATTATTGATTATAAAGTACATATTTGCCTATTAAAATAAAATTGCCCAACAGAGCAATGCCATGATAAGTCATTATGAATGCATGAATTTGATTCTGTCTGGTTATATGTGCACTTGGACTAAAATTGTCTACAGATGTATTTTTGACTAAAGAATAGATACACCCATAAAGAGTTGCCAGGAAATCTTTGAAAATAGAAATGTATCTTTCGAGTGCTTGGGAGCTCATTACTTCCAAGAGCCCTGAGATGAATGATTTAGTAGAGAAACAATGTGTATTTATGGAGGGCTTAATGGGTGAAGGATGTGGAAGAAATATAAGACACGACCTCTGCCCTCCATCAGATTCCAATTCAGGGAATTGATTCAAGAATTTAATTTTTTATTTATTAGATTTTCTTAAAATGAGGCCACCTGTACAATATACAGGATCCAGGAAGTCCCAGTCTCACTTTGGGCCGGGGAAGCAGACTGTGATAAGACCCTGTGGTCAGGTGATGCTCCTCCCTCAGAGCTGGGGCAGAACTGAACTTTAGATATCTTGGCTCATTCATGCAACTTGCAAAGGGGATTTGCCCAGGATTGAGCAACCTCTAAGGAAAGTTAAGTAGTCACTCTTCCTTTTCTTTCCACTGTCTTCCCGTGCCACGACTGTCCTTTGCTCCTTCATCATACTTACACCAGCATCCGGACACACACACACACACACACACACACACACACACACACACACACAGTTTCCAGGGTCTTGGATTACGCTTCTCAGTTGTCTCAGCCCTTCTACAGGAGGTCTCGCTGGAATGAGTTCAGCATCACCAGCTCCTTCTCCAAGGTCCTCACAGACTTTGTCCCACCTCCTCCCTTCCCCCAGTCGGAGGAGAATCAGAGGCAAGATGGGAGGTCTCTCTGAGTCCTCCAATCACAATCACACTGTCAGTGTAAGTAACCCTAGTATGTCTGTGTCTAGGTCCTACCCTAACCTGAACAAAATGTGAACAAACATCTCCGCTGAACGGTAGAGATTCTTCACTCTGTTGGTTTGGGTAGAGATGAGAATGTACCCAGACGGCCAAGAGCACCCTGGGGGTCGCCCAGACCAGGTCTAAATAGCAAAGGACTGCCGGTGGTTTAAGTAACAGCAGGAAGTGAATCAGGAAGAATGCTGTGCCCTGAGATCCCAGGGAAAGTTAGAGCCCGCGGGTCCATCCCTCTGTGGGCAGTGAAGCGCTTCTAAATCAACATGGCTGGGTCTTGACCCTGGCCACCCACTCCTCCACACAGCTTCTCCTCTTGGCTTCCATGACACCACGCCCTCCGGGTTTTCATCTCTATCTCCACTAACAACAAAAATAGCAGCAGCAACAACAATCATTTTTAAAAGTTATAATAATAACAGATTTATTGAGTGCTTCCTCTGTCCCGGACCTTGTGCTCCCTATATTTCCATGCACTACCCCCAGCCCTAAGCCCTGACTTCTCACTTCATTCTCCCCCATGGACTTAAAAGCCACCGGTACACTAATCATTCCCAAATTGCTATCTCCACCCAGACCTCGTCCTTTGCACTCCAGACCCACAATCTAACTGCCTAGTTGGCAACTCTTCTTGAATATTTCCCAGGCATCTCAAAGTGAGCTTCTCATTTATCTTCACACGGCAGCCACTTCTCCAATATTCCTGGCTCAGTAAATGACACCATAAGGACAGGAATGTAAGGGTCATTCTGACACTTCCCTCCCCCAAAACCCTCACACCCTATCCACCACCAACTTTGTCACGACCACGCCGTACCCCCGACCCCCTCCCTTCCCCGGACGCCTCTCTCACATGGACCAGTGCCATCACCTTGGAACCATCCTTCCTACTTTTGTTCATGGCCCAGTGTCAACCTCTTCTCCACAAAGCAGTCAGAATAATCTTTTCAAAGTAAATAAACTTTTCAAAATAAGATGGTTATTATTGTGTGAAGCCCTTCCGGCGGCTTCACACGGCCCTTAGGAGAGAATCAAGAATCTTCACGCGGCCTCTGCCCACCTGTGCAGCCTCAGCTCTCACCATCTCCCCCTGCTTCAATTTGCTTCAGCCATGATTCCCTCTCCCAAGCCCTCCAAGACCATCCTCACCCCAGGATCCTCCCACAGGCTGCTCTCTGTGCTCTCTTGATGTTGGCCTCCCTCCCTAGACTCTACCCTTTATTATTTTTTAACCAAAAGAACATGCAAAAATGTAGTAAGTCAAAAATGGGGAAAGGAGAACAGGGATAGGGGGAAGATTACGTGATTTAAATTCCTCAGCTTTCATAAAGGGCAATTACCACTTGAAATTGAAAAAACATGAAACAGAGGAACAAGCCTCCAAAACATAAATGGCAAATAGGTTACCACTGGGAATGGGACAGGTATCAGGAATGGGGCGGCATTTGCCTTTCATTTTATACACTTCTATACTTTTGAATTTTTATTGACATGTGCCTGGCTAATGGTAACAATAAATGAAATGAGATTGGAGGAAAATAGTAAAAATGTTAATTTAAAAATTCCTACCTGGCTGTAACCCAGGGTTTGGTGTGCACGTCGAGACCACTTCCCCAGGTGCCATGTTTGTCAGAAGACGGAGGCAAAAGTCCCCTTTCCGGTCCCAGCTCCTAATGTGGTAGGGCTCAGATCCACAGCACCCGCCTATGTACCTGACCCCCAAGTTGTAGGCCTCTCTGGGGTATTTTTGAATAGACTCTACCCTTTATGAGGGGAAGGACTGTGTCCACCGGCTCAACACTGCATCCACAGAGCTAGCACAATGCCTGCCATATGGGTATTCAGTACATATTTGCTGAATACATGAATACGACTCAGGTCTTTTAACTATTCAACACAGGTCTTTTAAAGGTCTGTTATATGCGAGGTACAGACATAGACACGGGAACCTCTCCACAGGTAAGATGCAGCACCCACTTCCAGTGTGTGTTTTTTTTCCCCAAGCCAAGCTATTCTTTGACACCAGCACAGGGTCCTACAATTCAACTCAATTCTGACACCATCAACCCAGAGGTAGCCCCACATTCCACAGGTTAAGGGCTCAGACCCTCAAGACTGCCCCTACTTCAGATGCCAATCGCCTGTCCAGGTTGTCTGTCACCCATGCTTCTGACCCATCAGTTATAGGTTGTAGCTTCCAATAACCCCCTTCTTGGGTTTGATTAATTTGCTAGAGTGGCTCATAAAACTCAGAGAAATATTTCACTTCCTAGATCAGTCGTTTATTATAAAAGTATATAGCTCAGGAGTAGCCAGATGGAAAAGATACATAGGTCAAGGGATGTGGGAAGGGGCGCGGAGTTTCCAGCCCCCCTCCTGGTGAGCCACTCCCCCGAATCTCCACATGTTCACCAAGCTGGAAGCTCTCCAAACCATGTCCTTTAGGGATTTTATGGAGGCTTCATTATATAGTCATGATTGATTAAATCATTGGCCATTGGTGAGTGCGTCAACCTCCAGTCCCTCTCCCCTACCCCGGAAGTCAGGGGGTGGGACCGAAAGTTCCAATCCTCTAATCACTGGGTCCCTTGGAAATCAGTTCCCATCCTTAAGATACCTAGGTGTTTTCCAAAAGTCCCCTCATTAGTATAACAGAAGACACCTTCGTGGCTCTCATCATTTAGGAAGTTCCAAAGGTCTTAGGAGCTCTGTTCCAGGGATGGGAGCAAAAGTCAAATACATATTTCTTATTATAAATCACAGTATCACAATAGGTCAGCTTACATATGGCAGCTAACTTCCCTAACAGCACACAAATAAAAGGGCAAAAGAGTAAGAGACAGAAGCTGGTCTTTTGGAAACCTAATCTCAAAAGTGTCATCCAATTACTTTTGCTATATCCATTTATTAGAAGCAAGTGACTGGATTCAACCTACGCTCAAGGGGAGGAGATTAAACCAGGGCATGAATACCAGGAAGCAGGGATCATTGGGGGCCATCTCAGAGGCTGCCTACCAGAGTGCCTGTCACTCCGTGTTTGTATATATAAATCTGTCTCCTTGTCGTTAAAGCTGTATAGTATTCTAAAGTAGAAATGTAGCAATCAGATATTTGAAAAATTCCCTATTATTGGATAGTTAGGCTGCTTATAATTTCCCACTAATTTTGCAGTAATCATTCTTAAACACATATATTTTCACACTTATCCCAACTATTTCTGAGGGATCAATTTCTGGAACTGACACTGCTGGGCCAAATGGTCTGCACAAATTTAATTATTCATCTATGTTGCCAAACTGCCTCCCACAAATGTTGTACCAATTTCTCTGTCAACAATTTCTATTACTTTACATATTCAACATTGAAATATTTTCCATTACACTTTTCCACTATGTAAGAAACATTGGGATGGTGTCACCTTCTCCTCGTGGCCTCTTCCCCAGTGTTCCTTCACTAACCCCTCTGGTCAGGTATTTCATGATCTGAAGATACGACCTCTACAGCTGTGTACTTTACTTAATTCCTCCCCTTTTCACAGCTTTTCTTCTATTTCAGAAAGATGATGGTGAAGGAAGTATTAGCTAGGATAGGCTAGGTTATGCTGCAGTAGCAAACAAAACTAGATATCTCAATGGCTTACACGTGAACATATATTTCTTGCTCACACAAAGTCCGTTTAGGTTTTGAAGACTCTCCATAATAGCTTTGTTCCCCATGGTGATCCAGGGCCACCAGCTTCTATCAGGTGGTTCTGCCACATCAACACGTAGTCCCCTTGGTTGAAGTAGGGGAAGAAGAGAGAGCTGAAGGGTTAAGTAAGAGCTTTTAATCACCTCAGAGAGGAACTGACACATCATTTCACTCAAAGTGCTTTGACCAGAAAGAGTCATGTAACCCCACTCAAAGATTTTGGTGAACATTCAATTAGTAATTGCATTTTGAACTTTAGTAAATATTGAGTACCTAATACCAATAAACATTTATTATTAATGTTATAATAATTGATACTAGTAGACATATGCTGATAAATATATATTGATAAGTAATTTATTTCATATCTATTAAATTATATCTCTGTCACAAAGCACCACAGGTAAATACACTTTTACGAATAACAGAGGCCTCTCTCCGTGGGCCCAGATGTTGTCAGCAAATCGGCAGGCTTGCCGTGACTTTGGTCTTCTCAGGAAAGTCATATAAAAATAGAAAAGTAAAATTGTAAGTCTGTAAACTTGCACTGCTTCGTACAGACAGACATATGCCACTTCGCTCCACATGTTGAAATGGCTGTTGCCAGATGATGTATTTTTTAAGTGGACACAACTTGGCAGTGGACTTTTCCACCTCTCCTGTTTCTAATCATCCATTGCCTGGGCATGTCAGGGTCAGGCTTAAAGACTTGCTAGAACTGGAGTCAAGATTTACGAGAACGAGATGTAACCAGGCCTCTCCCAGAGGTTTGGGAAGAACAGCTGGAGTCTGGCCCTTAGCATCATGACAAGGACTATTAAAAACTAAAGCAGCTTTTTTTTTTTCCTTCTTTTAAAGATGGGTATAGAAAGGCAAAAAGTACTCCAAAGGACTATCAAAGGCATCCTCAGAAGGGGCACCTTTAAAGCAAAAGATGGTAATAGCTCTGGCTCACTGCCTCACTCACATTTCAAACTCTTTGTAAACAAGAGGCAAAAATTATTAGGTTTGAGCCGTGGATTTTCCCCCTTGACCCATTCCTGAATGGAGTTGAATCATTCCCACTCAAAGCAGTGAGGGGCTGTTTTGTTCTCCAGGCTCCACCCTGTGCTGATGTAATGCGAACCCGGCTGTGTTTTTCTAATGAGTGTGCTAGGGAGGGTCTTCGCCAGGAGGAGGGGAAGCTGCTGCCCAGGCTCCTGGGATGGATGGCAGGGAGAGAGGAGGCCCAGGTGCACAGATGCCTGCAGCGGAAGGACTGACAGCTCACACTGAGCACTGCAAAGCTCACCTTGTCCATCCTCCTCTTATCCCACCACAACCACCCCCTGCCCCCTGCCCCCCTCCCCCCCATCCTGTCATCCCCTCCAAGACCATCATCCATCCCTGAGGGCTCACCACTCACCCCAGAGAACTCTATTCTCTTGAAACTTGTTCCTGTGGCCACACCTCCCTTCCTATTAGGCCTTTGACAAGGATGTCCCCAGCCCACATGTGTCTGCAGGCTCCCCACCCAGGTTCACCTCCTAAGGAAGGGGAAGCCTGAAACAGACAACCCAGAATCTTCTTCTGGCCCTCCCTAATGGGCAGCCCTGTCATCTTCTCAATGGGACTGTTTTTTGTTTTTTTTTTTAACTGCTTGATTTACTTTTAATGTTGAATTTGTATTTGTGAACGTGTCAGAAGACTGGGCAGAGAGCAAGTTTTAAATGAAATAAAAAGAAAAGCATTCCATTTACTCAGTCCCTCACCCCCTCCACCTCACCTTCCCACCCCACCCCCAAATACACAATTTTCCTCACTCCCAAGTCACTTCTTTAATGCCTTTACTTTTCCTATTGATTTCCACTGTTTTGTGCTACTTGGGAATTATTTTAATGTAAAGAATTAAGCATACAGTTTCTTAAAAGAATATGAGAACGATATATACAGATAAAATTTTGCAAGTAATTTCTTAAACTCTCCAGGGTACTTCATAAAAATTGTAAGTAAGTTTGGTATTTTGAAGTAATTTTACTGTCTTTTATGTGAAAGCAACTTTAGTGAAAGACTGTGACTAAAGACATTATGTTCCTAATGGGTCGGTGGGAAAAGTAGGAGCATCACCAACTCCTTGAACTTAAAGAAAATTGTTTTCTTAAATTTTCTGAGGCTTGATTTGTGACCCAAGATGTGATCTGTGCTGGAGAATGTTCTGTGTGCACTTGAGAAGAGAGTGTATTCTGCCACTTTCAGGTGGAATGTTCTATAAATATCAATTAAACCTATCTGGTCTATTGTGTCATTTAAAGCTTGTGTTTCCTTATTTATTTTCTGTTTAGATGACCTGTCCATTGGTGTAAGTGGGGTGTTAAGTCCCCCACTATTATTGTGTTACTGTTGATTTCCCCTTTCATGGTTGTTAGCATTTGCCTTATGTACTGAAGTGCTCCTATGTTGGGTGCATAAACATTTATAATTGTTATATCTTCTTCTTGGATTGATCCCTTGAGCGTTAGGTAGTGTCCTTCCTTATCTCTTGCAAGAGTCTTTATTTTAAAGCCTATTTTATCTGATACGAGTATTACTGCTCCAGCTTTCTTTGACTTCCATTTGCATGGAATATCTTTTTCCATCCCTTCACTTTCAGTCTGTATATGTCCCTAGGCCTAAAGTGGGTCTCTTGTAGATAGAAGATATATGGATCTTGTTTTTGTATCCATTCAGCCAGTCTCTGTTTTTGGTTGGAGCATTTAATTCATTTACATTCTAATTCATTTACATTCAAGGTGATTATTGATATGTATGTTTCTATTACCATTTTCTTAATTGTTTTGGGTTTGTTTTTGTAGGTACTTTTCTTCTCTTATGTTTCCCACCTAGAGAAGTTTCTTTAGCATTTCTTGTAAAGCTGGTTTGGTGGTGCTGAATTCTCTTAGCTTTTGCTCATCTGAAAAGCTTTTGATTTCTCCCTCGAATCTGAATGAGATCCTTGCTGGCTAGAGTAATCTTGGTTGTAGGTTTTTCTCTTTCATCACTTTAAGTATATCCTGCCACTCCCTTCTGGCCTACAGAGTTTCTGCTGAAAAATCAGCTGATAGCCTTATGGGGAGTTTTTGGTATGATATTTTTTGTTTTTCTGTTGTTGCTTTTAATATTTTTTCCTTGAATTTAATTTTTGTTAGTTTGATTAATGTGTGTCGAAATAGTATCAAGCATCTTTTCTGAGCACAACGCCCTAAGATTGGAAATCAATTACAGGAAAAAAAAATGTAAAAACCACAAATACATGGAGGCTAAACAGTGCACTACTAAATAACCAAGAGCTTACTGAAAAAAAATCAAAGAAGAAATTAAAAAATACATAGAAACAAATGACAATGAAAACACGACGACCCAAAACCTATGGGATGCAGCAAAAGCAGTTCTAAGAGGGAAGTTTATAGCAATTCAATCTCACCTCAAGAAACAAGAAAAATCTCAAATAAACAATCTAACCCTACACCTAAAGCAACTAGAGAAAGAAGAACAAAGAAAATGCAAAGTCAGTAGAAGGAAAGAAATCATAAAGATCAAAGCAGAAATAAATGAAATAGAAATGAAGAAAACAATAACAAAGATCAATAAAACTAAAAGCTGGTTCTTTAAGAAGATAAACAAAACTGATAAATCCTTAGCCAGACTCATCAAGAAAAAAAGGGAGAGGATGCAAATCAATAAAATTAGAAAAGAAAAAGGAGAAATCACAAGTGACACCGCAGAAATACAAAGGATTATAAGAGACTACTACAAACAACTATATGCCAATAAAATGGACAACCACGAAGAAATGGACAAATTCTTGGAAAGGTACAATTCTCCAAGACTGAACCAGGAAGAATTAGAAAATATAAACAGGACTATCACAAGTAATGAAATTGAAATTGTAATTAAAAATCTTCCAACAAACAAAAGTCCAGGACCTGATGGCTTTGCAGGACAACTCTATCAAACATTTAGAAAAGAGCTAACACTAATCCTTCTCAAACTCTTCCAAAAAACTGCAGAGGGAAGAACACTCCCAAATTCATTCTATGAAGCCACCATGACGCTAATACCAAAACCAGAAAAAGATATCAAAAAAAAAGAAAATTATAGACCAATATCACTGATGAACATAGATGCAAAAATCTTGAACAAAATACTAGCAAACAGAATCCAACAACATATTAAAAGGATCATACACCATGATCAAGTGGGATTTATCCCAGGGATGCAAGGATTCTTCAATATATGCAAATCAATCAATGTGATACACCATATTAACAAATTGAGGAATAAAACCATATGATCATCTCAATAGATGCAGGAAAAGCTTTTGACAAAATTCAACACCCATTTATGATAAAAACTCTCCAGAAAATGGGCATAGAGGGAACCTACCTCAACATAATAAAGGCCATATATGACAAACCCACAGCAAACATCATTCTCAATGGTGAAAAACTGGAAGTATTTCCTCTAAGATCAGGAACAAGACAAGGATGTCCACTCTCACCACTATCATTCAACATAGTTTTGGAAGTCCTAGCCACGGCAATCAGAGAAGAAAAAGAAATAAAAGGAATACAAATTGGAAAAGAAGAAGTAAAGCTGTCAGTGTTTGCAGATGACATGACACTATACATAGAAAATCCTAAAGATGCCACCAAAAAACTATCAGAACTAATCAATGAATTTGTTGAGGTTGCACAATACAAAATTAATGAACAGAAATCTCTGGCATTCCTATACACTAATGATGAAAAATCAGAAAGAGAAATTAAGGAAACAATCCCATTTACCATCTCAAAAAAAGAATAAAATGCCTGGGAATAAATCTACTTAGGGAAGTGAAAGACTTGTACTCAGAAAACTATAAAATAATGATGAAAGAAATCAAAGATGACATAAACAGATGGAGAAATATACCATGTTCTTGGATTGGAAGAATCAATATTGTGAAAATGACTATACCACCCAAAGCAATCTACAGATTCAATGCAGTCCCTATCAAACTACCAACAGCATTCTTCACAGAATTAGAACAAAAAATTTTACAATTTGTATGGAAACACAAAAGACCTCGAATAGCCAAAGCAATCTTGAGAAAGAAAAACGGAGCTGGAGGAATCAGGCTCCCTGACTTCAAACTATACTACAAAGCTACAGTAATCAAGACAGTATGGTACTGGCACAAAAACAGAACTATAGATCAATGATATATGATAGAAAGCCCAGAGATAAACCCATGAGCATATGGTGAACTAATTTACAAAAACGAAGGCAAGAACATACAATGGAAAAAAGGCAGCTTCTTCAATAAGTGGTGCTGGGAAAACTGGACAGCTACATGTAAAAGAATGAAATTAGAACACTACCTAACACCATATACGAAAATAAAGTCCAAATGGATTAAAGACCTAAATGTAAGGTCAGACACTATAAAACCCTTAGTGGAAAACATAGGCAGAACACTCTATGACATAAATCACAGCAAGATCCTTTTTGACCCACCTCCTAGAGAAATGGAAATAAAAACAAAAATAAACAAATTGGACCTAATGGAACTTAAAATCTTTTGCACAGCAAAGGAAACCATAAACAAGGCGAAAGACAACCCTCAGAATGGGAGAAAATATTTGCAAAAGAAACAATGGACAAAGGACTAATCTCCAAAATATGCAAGCAGCTCATGCAACTCAATATCAAAATAACAAACAACCCGATCTAAAAATGGGCAGAAGACCTAAATAGATATATCTCCAAAGAAGATACACAGATTGCCAACAAACACATGAAAGGATGTTCAACATCACTAATCATTAGAGAAATGCAAATCAGAACTACAGTGAGGTATCACCTCACACCTGTCAGAATGGCCATTATCAAAAAATCTACAAACAGTAAATACTGGAGAGGGTGTGGAGAAAAGGGAACACTTTTGCACTGTTGGTGGGAATGTACATTGATACAGCCACTATGGAGAACAGTATGGAGGTTCCTTAAAAAACTAAAAATAGAACTAACATGTACTAACATATGACCCAGCAATCCCACTACTGGGCATATACAGTGAGAAAACCATAATTCAAAAAGAGTCATGTACCACAATGTTCATTGCAGCTCTATTTACAATAGCCAGGACATGGAAGCAACCTAAATGTCCATTGACAGATGAATGGATAAAGAAGGTGTGGCACATATATACAATGGAATATTACTCAGCCGTAAAAAGAAACGAAATTGAGTTATTTGTAGTGAGGTGGATGGACCTAGAGTCTGTCATACAGAGTGAAGTAAGTCAGAAAGAGAAAAGCAAATACCATATGCTAACACATATATATGGAATCTAAAAAAAAAAATGGTAGTGATGAAACTAGTGGCAGGGCAGTAATATAGACATAAAGAATGGACTTGAGGACATGGGGCAGGGGAGGGGGAAGCTGGGGCGAAGTGAGAGTAACATGGACATATATACACTACCAAATGTAAAATAGTTAGCTAGTGGGAAGCAGCAGCATAGCACGGGGAGATCAGCTCAGTGCTTTGCAATGACCTAGAGGGGTGGGATAGGGAGGGTGGGAGGGAGGCTCAAGGGGGAATGGATATTGGGATGTATGTATGCACGTGGCAGATTCACTTTGTTGTGCAACAGAAGCTAACACATTATTGTGAAGCAATTATACTCCAATAAAGATCTATTAAAAAAATTAATAAAGAAAAGTGTTAAGTAAATCTACATGGCTGCAAACCACTTATTTAAATTTAAATTCAAATGTATCCCGATCTATTCAAAGATTTCAACTTGTTCTCTGTTTGGTAGTTGATATTTTGGTACATATTCCCCTTGGAAAAGGGAGCAAAAGATGGTGGGAAGCAGCTTCTTTCTTTGATGGAGGCTAGAAGGTTCTCTTTCATCATAAGTGGAGAGCATGACAGCTACGCATCAGGAAGTCTGCACAAATGATTAAAATTATTTAAAAAACACAGTTCACCTAAAACCATCTTTTTCTGTGGTGAGAAAATGGTCACAAAAATTTTTAATTTGATAATAGATAATAGCTTCACAAAATGCACCCTGAAAAATCCTCTAATATTTTTGGTTGAAAACATTCTAACCTCCAAAAGAAAAATGTTCCTTATTACTAAACAAGGGGAAAAAAATAAACCTATTTGACTTTATTAGCCTGAGATTTTTTTGAATGTAGGGGATTCTATCCTTTATAACACTTTGCCTTAGGGCTCTGTCTGCTCCTACCCCTTTGAGGATACCTGAATGGGTGTCTTCCAACCTAATAGGCATCCCTGCAGGGCTTTGCTCCTGGCTGCCCCAGAGGGGCACTGTGGTACCCCAGGGCTCCACTAGCCTCGATATTTAGAGGCTTTTGTATGGCTTGGCTAATGGCACTGGCAGAAATCTGGAAGGTGGAAAGCCAAGTTCTTCTTCTGGGACAGGATTGTGGAGAAGACAGCAGAGCCACTCCAGGTGAGATATTCCAGCTCTAGGGTGAACAACTTCCCAGTCCAGAGCCAATAACAGGGGAAACGCGGCCACCCAAGCCTTTCTGCTTCCTCTTCTCTTCCCCTCTCTTCACCTCCCTCATTTCTTTCCTCTGACTTGCCTCTCCTGTGCCCTTTCTTTTCCCTCTCTTATTTTCTCTCCCCCTTCATTTGTCCCTTATGCCTGCAAGTGGCAGCCACTGGCAAGACTTAATCCACTGGAGACCCCCAAATATGGACCTTCTGCTCCCTAAGGTAATTGAGGTTTCTTGAAGCCAAGTATCTTCATCAATCAAACATTTACTGAGGATCTACTATATACCATGCCAGGTATTTGGTATTCAAAGTCCATCCAGCCTTTAGATCACCTATGTGTGGTTGGGGAGATAGTCATGCATGATTACAGATGGTTACAACCCAATGGGATAGCAAGGATGATGAAGATCACGTATCAGTCAAGGTTTGGTCAGGAAACAGAAGCCAGCCACTCTCTCTATAGAAAAGATTTAATATAAAATTAGGGGAAAAACAGGCCTGTTGGAAGAGCTGAGAGATCAGACACCAGGAGAGCTTCACTGTGAAGATGGCAAGCTGAGCACCTGAGTGTTGATGGGGCAACCGAGCTTTCCAGGAGTCTGCAGAGGGGGAGCCTGTAGAGAGGTGTGTGAAGCCCACACAAGCACAGAGTTGGGAGCTCAAGGAGAGGGCTGGGAAGCTGCCGTGACTGACCCCACACCTCACTGAGAACAGTGATCTCCACTTCACTTCCACACCCAAATCTCACATGAGTTCCTCTCATTGGCAAGGTTCAAATCTGGAGCTGTACAGGGGAAGTGATCCTAGTAAATAAAGTTCAAGCCTGAGACAGAAGTGGTGGTGGTGGGGCCAGCTGACTACAGAAAACCCACCCCAGGTAGGGAAAGGATGCTACAGAGCACAGAGAAAGTTAGAGCCCCCTAACCCAGGTGACAGAGGAAGAGGAAGAAGGCGGAAAGGCTCCCTGGAGGACACTGCCTGAAATAAGTTAAAGAATAAGTCCGTTAACCAAGCCAAGAGACGAAAGGAGGGCACACCAGGCGGAAGGCACAGCACGAGCAGAGCCACGAAGAGGAGCTACAAGGATGTACAAGGAATGAATTGATGTTTATGGTAGTAAGGTTCTCCCCCAATTTCGTTTTTGTTTTCAATCAGAAAAAAGAAATGATTTTTTTCCCTTTTAAACAGAGCCCATCAGGAGTCTCCAAGTATACATCCAGTGAGCCTGCTTAGGACTTACTCAGCAGGTGGTAATAAAACAACATGGTTAATAGTGTGGGCTCTAGAATCAAACTGGGAACAGAAGAGCTCTATCACTTATTAGCTGTGTGATTTCAGGCAAGTTACCTAACTTCTCTGAACCTCTGTTTTTTTGTTTGTGAAATACCAGTAGTCACCTTCTTTTGAGGTTATTGTGAGCAAGAATTAAGCTGTTCCATGAAAGCTCTAAAATATATTAGCCATTATTATTCTTATATTTCAGACACTATGGGGGGGTCTTAATTTCTTACAATTTCTCATTTGTTGAATCATATATTCATAATTCATACAAATATATGAATATGAATGCATATATGAATGATTCATATACTCATAATTGATCTTCAGTTAACATTAGAAAGCATAAGGAATGCTGATGTTAAAATTATAACAATAATGAGAATAAAAATAATAATTCTACAAATTAATCTCAATTTATCTTCATCAGATTCACAAAGGGCATTCATTTCATCAAATTTTTATATATGTGAAGAAATCCCTGGTACTTCAAAGTTACAAAAAATTTTAGTTACAATTACTACCTGATTTAGCTTTCATTTACTGGCAGTCAAGACTATCCATATTTGAAAGGTATTATTGGTGCAGAAACACTTGCAAATGGCAACCTCAAAACTTCTCCCAGATTTAGATTTAGAAAGAAAATAGAAAAATCATAAAATCAAACCACTTAAGCACCAAAGACAAGAATTACGAACATCAGATAGTAAAAGCATTTTTGTCTATCTTTTATGCCATTAAACAATTAAATTTTAACTTACATTTTCCTGTATGTCTGTCTTCATTCCAAGTACAATGATATTTTCAGTGTATTTGTCTTACACTATACTTTTTACTACATCATTTACTGAAAGAAAATTAAATTGTATGCATCACTTGTGAAATAGGGTCTATACTTATGAATATTATTGAGACTGGAATCAAAATAAAATTAATAATAAAATAAACTTAAATAAGATTTGATTTACCTAAAATAGCTCCTTTATTGTATACCACACACATTATAAAATCATTTTTAATAAAAACCTCCAAGAAGGATCAAGAGATTGTATAGTTTTAAAAGGGAAAATACATCAGAAAAGATTGGGAAACTCTGCTATAGGCAATGAGAGGTTTTATGCAAAGAATGAAGAATGGATTAAAGAAGAACAAGACTGAGACAAGAAGAACAATTGCGGGATGGTTAGTAGAATCCGTGTGAAGGAGGGTGAAAACCTGAATTTAGAAGTGGTAATAGGATTGGCTGGAGAGGAGAGATTTAGAACAATTTTAGGAGGCAAAATTGGCAGGATTTGTGATGGAGTGATGGGCTAGAGTTTCTCAGTGAGAGAAAGGGGGAGAGAGGAGACATAGATGGTTCCTAATTACTGCATGGCAAGTAAGTAATAAGTGCTGGGGGAGGAACCCTTAGGAAAGAAGATAATGACCTCAGTTTTAGCCAATCAAGAAAGCCAGATTATTTTTTTCTTCCTAGTTGAATACATATTTCCTTTTCTTCTCTCTTTTTCCCTTTCTTCTACTCTGCTTAGCCTCTTTTCCATTATTCTGATGACAGTGACTCACAAAAACTCAGAATATACCTTGAAAGGCTCTGGATTGTGGATAGAAGTCAGGCATATTTTACAAAACTAAAGGCTGTTCTCAGTCTGTAAACTCAGCCTTAGCTGTGATTGATAGACCCAAGTTCTGATCCTAGTTCTTCCACAAACAAACTGTATGATCTTGGGTAAGTCACTTCAATCCTCTGGGTCTCAATTTTTTCTTCTGCAAAATGAAGGGGATGAATTAGATATCTTAAAGCTTCTTACAATCGAGACTTTTATTTCATAGAATCAATACTTTTTGCTAAACCCAGAGCTTGGCCGTATGGTAATGGTTACTTTTACATTGACTAAAATCATCTTTCATTTCATGCCAACTAGCAGGCATGCTTTGAAGTTTAGGATAGAGAGATAATGTTATGAACTGAATTGTGTTCCCCAAAATTCATATGTTGAAATCCTAAGCTCCAATGTGACTACATTTGGAAGTAGGGACTTTAAAGACGTAATTGTGGTTATATGAGGTCATGAGGGTGGGGCCCTAACACAATAGGACTGGTGTCCTTATAAGAGGAGGAGACACCAGGGGTGCAGGCACATAGAGAAAAGACCATGTGAGGCCACAGAGAGAAGGCCAAGGGGAGAGGCCTCAGGTGAAACCAAACTTGCTGGCACCTTGTTCTTCGACTTCCAGACTCCAGAACTGTGAGAAAATAAATTTCTGTTGTTTAAGCCACTCAATCTGTGGTATTTCATTATGGCAGCCCTAGCAGACTAAAATAGATAGATAGATAATAGAAGAAAGGAAGAAAGCAAGGGGGAGGGAAGAAGGAAGGAAGGAAGGAAGGGAGGAAGGAAGGAAGGGAGGAAGGGAAGAGGAAAGAGGAAAACCACCACGTTTCTTGCTTCAGGGCTTTGGAAGGTGTCATGCTTTTTGCAAGGAACTTCATTCCCAACCGTATCTGCCTGGCCAACTTTTATTCTTCCTATAAGTCTCACTTCAAATGTCACCACTTCTTAGACACTTCCCCTGACCCTCCTGGTTGAATTAGGTGCTCCTCCCATCCGTCTTGTGGATGCACTTAGGCTGTGTTAATCACTGATATTCTTGAATGCCTAGTGCATCAGACTAGGAACCACTGGACAGTAGCTTTGGTTGGATTTGTCTTTGAATTCCTAGTGCCCATCACACAGTAGGCCCTCAATGTATAATTGTAAAGGGAAGAAACGTAAGAATGGGAAGAAGTGGTGGAAAGAAAGGAAATAAAAGGGGAAGAAGAAAGGAAACAGAAAGGGGAATGAAAGGAAGATAAAGATATTTTGACGTGCTAAAATATCCAGTCAATTCAAAGGATACTTCCAGGAAAAATACTCATTAACCCAAATAAGGTTTACGTGACTAAATCTCTTCTAGGTCAGTGATGCTGTAAAGTTAAGGATTTATGACCTACCAAGATTGCAATTCAGTGAGAAAGGAAGATTTGAACCAATATAAATTAAATAACTTAAAAAAATAATTTTCTATTAACAAAAAGGAAATAAAAGAATATAAGCCAAATAAGTAGTACATGGGTATTAGATTATATACTAGGAAAAATGCCCTGATGGTGGAGGTACTAAGGTTCTCAGAAACATCACTGAGGGAGGTTTTTCAAGTCTTTGTAGAGATTTCATAGGAAAACCAAAAGCAAAAAAAAAATGATATCATACATGAAAAAATGATATCATATATGATATGATATCATATATAAAAATATGATATCATATATGATATGATATGATATGTACAGATTAGTATTTCTGAAGGTGATTTGAGGGCAGGTCTGTGCCCATGTTTCATTTTCCAGGCACGATTACTTCTTTGATGATCTCTTTTTTCCTGTGGTCAAATGATTAAAATTTTGAACTATGACTATGATTATTAATTCATCCTTTCAAACAGAATTTTTAAACTGAAACCTTTTTACCTCAATTCACTGAATGGCCTCATTTTTGAAAGTCCATACCCAGTGAAGCCTTAAATCGTGAGCTTCCACATTCAGCAACTATAGAGCAGTTTAAAAGAACAGTTCTTCAAAACAAAAATCTGGACACCATTAGCAAGTCACAACACAAACACTTCTGTTGCTATTTTAGTGTTTTCTCTGCGCCTGCCTCTCTGGCGATGTCTACAGGGATGAACCAGATGAAGTGGTCTGGCTACAGGGGTTAAGAGCTGCCAATGCTTAATAAAACGTTACTCAAAGAGGAACAGAAAGAAGGATTAAAGGACAAACTAAGCAGGACTGCCTTACACCAGGGACTCGTAATGTCTTTTATGGTGAAGATTTTTCTATGCTTTCAGGTCAACATCTGACCTTGCCTCAGGGAAAACACTTTTCTGGTCCAATTCCCTTGCCCGGCTCTGGAGAGCATTGCACAACCTGACATACAGAAACCCAAATGCAAGCCCCAGTGTCCACACCTTTCATTTTAAAGGACACTGAATTACCATAAAGTCATCAGGGGCATAATTTCTAAGCAAACCTCTTTGAGTGCAAGAAGAACACTCTCAATACACCCTGTTGAAACCATTATTTGCAACAAATCCCAGATTTTTTTTTTTTTTTTTTCTTTGCCGGGTTATTGTGAAGGTTTTGCCCATTCACACGTGAACTGTAAACAGACTGACAGATGGAATTCTTTTGTATAAACAATTTCAGATACACTACTCCTCTGTGGCTGTGTCAGTTGTTTACAGTATCAAAAAGCCACAGATATGCCTAAAAGTAAGGAAAGTCCGTATTTCTGCCAAACATTTGCACAATATCCATCCAGAGTCTGTACCCGGGTGCTCAGAGTGTTGCTGATGAAACCCAGTTTCTCAAGTGTATTTACGACCATTGTGTCAACCAGACTCCACAGGAACTTTCTCGGAGTACCCCTTTCCAGAGTGGCCCAAACCTCTTTGAAGAGACCACAGAGATGGCAACACCAATCTAGAAGCAAGTTGGAAAATAAACGGCCCTAGAAGAAACACAACAATGGACGAACAGAAAAGCTCGCCTCCTCTCTTCTCAGTTTCTCCTCCCAAGCTCAGTACACTTTCTCCAATGCAAAGCGTTCATTTCTCTTCTTTCCCGCCACCCCGAATTTAACAGCCTTGTGGAGTTTATTTTGCAAACATTCGCACCCACTTTAGATTTCTCTCCCTCACCCTTATCAGCCATTTAAGCACCTTAATTCTTAATTCTCCGTACTTCTGCCAACGTGATCCTCTTCCCTGACTATTTAAGCTAGCTGGAATCTCCTTTTCATTGTTTTTAATGTCCCTTCCTAACCCAAAGTTCAGCTTTTCGGAGAAAATGTTTGGTTTCATGAACTGCGCCTAATGTTCTCCAAATTGGTAGACTTGAGACCGTCTTATCCCGATCCATCTACCTTATACATAAAAGCTGTTTGATATATAATTCACATGCAATATAATTCATTCCTTTAAAGTGTTCAGTTCAATGGTTTATAGTATAGTCACAGAGTTGTGCAACCATCGACACAATCTATTTTAGAACATTTTCATTGTTCCCAGATGAGACCTCGTATTCATTTACAGTCAATCCGCATCCCCCATCTCAACCCACCCCAACTGCCCAGCCCTAGGCAACCCTGCATCTGCTTTCTGTCTCAATCGGTTTCCCTATCCCGGTCATTCATATAAGTAGAATTATACGATATGTGGTCTCTTGTGAGTCACTTCCTTCATTTAACATAAAGTTTTCAAGGTTCCATCCATGTTATAGCGTGTGTCAAAAAATTGTCTTCCTTTTTGTTGTTAAAAAATGTTCTGTTGTAAGAGTATGTCATTTTATTTATGCATTTATCAGTTGATGGACATTTGGATTGTTTCTACTGTTGACTATTATGAATAATACTACTATGAACATTTGTGTACAAGTTTTTATGTGGATGTATGTTTTTCTTTCTCTTGAGTGTTTAGGTAGGGGTGGAATTGCTGGGTAATATAGTAACTCTATGATTAATCTTTTGAGGAACTGCCAAACTGTTTTCCAAAGTGGCTACAACATTTCATATCCCTACTATCAGTATATTAAGGTCCCAATCTCTCAACATCCTTGTCAGCACTTGCTATCTGTGTTTTTATTACAGCTATCCTACTGGGTATGCAATGGTATATCATTGTGGTTTTGATTTGCATTTCCATTACAGCTAAAGATTTTTAGTATCCCTTGATGTATTCAGTTGCCATTTGTGTATCATTTTTGGAGAAATATCTTGCAAATCTTTTGTCCATTTTAAAGAAATATT